>NC_083762.1:12878403-13138403 GCF_963514075.1 Conger conger | reverse complement strand
TGATCATGCCTTATACATCCACAAGTACAAGCAAAACATAAAAACGGGAAAGAAGAGATACGTCACCCCATATTAGGATGCTACCCATTTTATACCAACTGTCAAAATACCTGGAATGTGTCGAATTAATCTATGTCTTCAGTTTTACAAATCCGTGTTAAAATATCATCACGACAAATTTACTTCTGTGTGTTTTTGTCATATAATTTTATTCTACATAAAAATAATAATTTTAAGACAGATTATAAGAACCACCAAAGTGAGTTTTGCAGAGGTGCATTTTGTACACTGCCTTTTGCCATATTAGAATAATAATTAACAAAAAAATATATATATACATATATCATTTTAATTATTTTACAACTTTCATACATTTTATCAGAAAGGAATAATGATATTAATGGAACGTAACCCGTATTGTACCTGTACCACGAACTATCGAACTATCAAAATGCGTTTCAGGTCACTAAAACACTATGTTTTAAAGATATAGTTGTCATATTTTAATGACTAGGCCGACCAAATATCGAGGTCGCGTTTCCATAAAAAAAAATATATATTATATAGGCTACATATTATAGAAGATTATATTAATAGCATATTTCCATTAAAATGATCAAGGACACAATGAATGACAATTTGACAACCTTGGATGCCGGAATTGTCAGCAAAT
Source organism: Conger conger (assembly GCF_963514075.1). NCBI lineage: Eukaryota > Metazoa > Chordata > Actinopteri > Anguilliformes > Congridae > Conger > Conger conger. The sequence continues at coordinate 13,137,730 of NC_083762.1, read as the reverse complement.
GCGCACGACTATTGATTTAAACAAATAATTGTATTAAAAATGAGCATGGATAGGTTGTTAAAACGTCGTATGGAAGCTAAATTATTTCGACATGCGAAATAATTTAATAAAAATAGAACAATAGACCTAATATTAGTTTTGCAGGCAGGCCCACAGTAATATTAATAATATGGGACTTCAAATATGCTTAATAATAATGTGTGCAACCACTGTCCAAGTAAATCCATTCGTTCATTTTTTTTTTTGTGTAGTTGTCTAAGCAAAACCAGTCCGTTGCACATATGTTTACATTAACCTCAGGAGTCTGTGGCCTACTGGATAAATGCAACATTTCTGTCACCAAACCAGCAGTGGGTTCTTTGGGAAAAGCGCTGGAACTTTTCAATTGAACTTGAAATACGACTGGTGAAGAAATTGAAGACGACATTTTTGGGTTTCTGAGAACAGTCAAGGCCTACTGGAAAATAAATGATGTTAAATGCCCAAAGTTGATTGAGTAGTACTAATGCTATAACTAACCAGAGTACAAACCATAAAAAATGGTTACTTAATAAAATTATGGAAGGTGGTTACATGCAGTGTTATTAAGTACCAAGTAATCAGTAGAAGTCTCGTATACAGTATGTAATCATACTGCGTGCAACCACGGTGCATCATTTTAAAGTAAATGCAATTATTGTTTTTTTCTGTGTGGAGGCTACATGTCCTTGGACGTTTTTTTTGGCTGCCTGACAGCTCCCCATGAAGGGGGAAAGATACAAAAATTAAAGCGAAAGTAGTTAAAAAGTAATTAAAAGTAACAAGGCAAAATGAACATTCTCCCCACCTGCTCATTTAGCAAATGAACAGGGTGTGTGTTTAAAACAAAAGAACCCTGGAGTGACGGGATATTTTCAGCCTCGCCTGCCTTACAGCAATGGCGCTGCCTTCATTTGCATGCAAATGGAAGCAATAAAAGAGGTCACTCTAGATATTCAGGGACTGGTTGTAAAACTTTCACTTAGAGATTTAATGTTGGACTTCATGAAGCAAGAATCCATATTCCCACTAGAAAACCCCACTACCAGAAAATACATTAAAATCAGTCCCAAGGTTGAGTATCAGCCGATAGCGCATGACTATAATTCTAGAGTACTGTTAACCCTTTAGGATGTGAGATCACAAAAATGTGATTAGAATGTTCTTAATTGAACATTCTAATGATGATGTAACAATGGCTACTTGCATTGGAGTTCTAGAATAGTGACATAGACACAAAACATTCCAAAAACCTTTAAGGCAGTGTGTTTTCTAGTTGCTTGTGATTGGAGGATGCACCATTTTGAGAGAGAGGTGCAAGTGGTGGGTGGATATCACTTGTGTACACCCCCCTGTGCCCTGTCCTAAACACTCATGCTAGGCTGATCAAAGACCAGCGGAAACTTAAACGGGCAGTGAATGGGGCTAAACTATGCTAATACAGGAGCTAAGTGAGCCCTAATCCTGTTAGGATACAACACGGAGGGGACATGGCAGTTAAAGGGGAGTCTCATTTCAACCCCCTACCCCTCTGCTTTTATTAAGCCCCCCGCCCGGCAAATCCCTCAACAACCCCCCCCCCCCACAAATCCCTGAACAGGACCATGCTATTTATTCTGCCACCACAATCAAATGCAGGTGCCTCCTACCCTCCACATGCACACACACGCACACACAGACACACAGATACACACACACACATGTGCACATGCACACGCAGACACACAAAGACACACAGACACAGTCACTCTCTTTTTTCTACTCTGGTCCCAGATGTTGTTGAATTATGACAAATTATTTTGTGTGTATGTAAGAAAATGTGTGTGTGTGTGTGTGTGTGTGCGCGTGTGTGTGCTTGTGCAGCAGAATGACACATGGGATGAAATCATTTCTTACCTCATGTGGAAATGGTTTATGGAAGTTCATTTAAAGCATTGCATCACCAAATACTATGCTGCTGTCTGTAATAATAATAATAATAATAATAATAATAATAATAAACACAAGCTATTTTCCCCCAATGGTCTTTAGGTTTCAGAAATATACTCAAGTCTTATGGAGAGCAATTGTCTTGTATTATTCATATTCATCATCCCAAGGTAAGGGGTTAAATTTGAAGCAACAGTACCCCAGTGGATCAACCCTTGTGTGGGCTTTCTGATCTTCCAGCATGGCAGTCCGTGGAGGGCATGTTAAAATGAGCTCACTCAGACACATGCATCTGTCACTGTGAGGGGCACTAAGGATGACTGATGCTGTTTTATGGCTGCTCAATTGTGCCGCTCTATCTGTGAGGTATGGCAGAACAAAGCTAGCATTCACAGAGAACATCCCATGGTGCGGCTGGAGGTCTGGGGACATCAGGAAAATGGCCGTAAAAAATCACACCAGTTAAGTACAAATTACACAGTGGATATGAGCAGCGTGGTTTGTTTATGATGAAGGTCAAGTGCCCTAACTCGTAACCGAACGGGGCATTTCGGTACAAATACGCGATCATCTGGAGGCCTTCTGCTTTCTGCCTTTCAGTCGCTTTTAACCCTTTCAGGTGTGAGGTCACAATGTGTGATTAGAATGGTATTCCCTGAACATTCTAATGCTGATATAATAATCACTGCTGGTAGATGAAAACAGTGGAGTTCTAGAACACCCTCTTAGAATTTTAGAGAGAAAAAAATCCAAAAAACCTGCTTTTCAAAGGATTACTCTTCATTTCTCATGTGAACTTACACTGCCTGTAGAGAAATAATATATTCATATACATGGCTGTTCTCTAGTATTGGGTATGTTGAATTGTTTTTGTTTTATGAATTAATTAAATAAAGATGCACCTCTAAATGATAATTCATCTCACCAAAACTGTGTGAAAATTACAAATCAAATCAATTAGAAACTGGGAAACTGCCATTCTCTGTTTTGATAGTGTATCTAGTGTTTTCAGAAAGAGAACTGCAGAGTTATTATCTAAACTCTGTGAAGCCTTTGCATGATTAAATAAATATGCTGGTATGAATATAAAACATGAGCTGTTGTGAGCTCAGGAAGGCTTTTCAGGCAACGTTTGAGTCATTGATTCAACATTGAACCACTTTTTGATGTTTTCTAGAAGGCTGTTACAAATCATAGCAAACATCAAAAAGCATATGCAAATGCATCAGGGTTTTGCTTAGGAAGTCACAACAGTGAACTGTTCACATGATATTATTATGTTCAATTAACATCCTAAGCAAAGAGATGTACACACACACACAAACACACACACACAGAAAGAAAAGAGAGAAAGATTCATAAAAAAATGAATATGCTTGATTAGGTTCAAATAGTTGATCTAAAAGATCCTGTAAGTTTAGCTTCTAAGCTACTTTTACATTATGTATGTCAAATGTTGTGTTGTCTTGTCCCATTTTACAGCATATGCATACATCCACAAGAGATGTATTAGATTAAAGCTTTTAGATTAGAAAAAGACAGACTTTGTTTTTCTGCACATACAGAATGAATCACGGAATAAGCTTCAAAGCATATGCACACAGAAAACTTTTCAATAAAAGTAAAAAACAATAGAGATCAAAGATTGTGCTCAAGCAAAGATCCGACAGTGTACTGTTAGTGGATTTCACATATCTCACATACGCAGTTACCTTCCTATGCCAGCGGTATAAGAGAAACATATAAAACATCTTACACAAAATGCAGTTATTTTAAACGGTGATACAAAGATGAGGTCAATAGTTATAGGTTCTGTTATTGTTCATAACAGGAACATAAATATTTTCCCCCAATATGCTTTTTACAGAAATAACAAATGTCACTTGGGAGTATTTTAGGCTTTGTATGTAAGTGTTTATTTCATTGTACTATTATTTAATTTCATACTTGTGAGCCAACCTGCTAGGGTTTCTTGTTTTGATTTGGAAAGCAGATTTACTTTTCTAACAAACCAACTAACCAACTAACTAACTAATTAATATGAAGAAGAAGAGTTCATGTACACCCCCAGTTTGAAGGATGGCTTTTACATTTATGTATGACTGCATGTAAACATTTCTATTCCATATATGAATTTTAGTTATCTGTGTGTATCAGGCTTGATGACATTACATTACATTACTGGCATTTGGCAGACGCTCTTATCCAGAGTTACGTACAGGTGATTAGACTAAGCAGGAGACAATCCTCCCCTGGAGCAATGCAGGGTTAAGGGCCTTGCTGAAGGGTCCAACGGCTGTGCAGCTGATCTTATTGCGACTACACCAGGATTAGAACCACTGACCTTGCGTGTCCCAGTCATTTACCTTAACCACTACGCTACAGGCTGCCCTGTGATGTCCTGTCTGTTAGAGGGGGAGAGTGGTACACCGACGGGGTCATATGCACACGCGCTGGAGCTGGACAGAGCGCTGGGACCAAAAGGATGGACCTCAACATCGCCTTCCCCTCCTGCATAGTAACCCCAGCTCAAATATGGGTCAGGAACCTGTGGATAGTCCAGCAGAAGAACCCAGTACCAGGACGAAACTTATTTGACACTGTGTTACTGCACCGCAAATGCCTGAGCATTTCATACTTTGGGGAGGGGGGGGGGGGTGATACCTCAGTGCAGTTATCAAGCTAATCCTGCTTCCTGGAACAAGGCCCTGGTATATGTTCTGTCTTTTTATTTCTTTTTTATTTATTGGTTTAAATATTTGTAAATACACTAACTGAAGCACAACATTGTCAGTGAACAGCAAAGCTTCTGTAATTTACCTGCCTTTCTCTGTTTTCTCGGAGGAAATGATTCTGGAACATTCAGCTTCATTGTTCAGAGCTAAAGCTTGACAGGGTGGAAATAACATCACTTAATACAAATGACTGGTGACGACTTCAAAAATGCGAACTCCTATGGAGCGGTGAGAACCGAACAAGCGTACAGTGCGATGCACCTTCACATCTGTCTCTTGCTTCCGTGGCAACAGGACTGGGAGCTCCCGCACACCTGGGCTTTTTCCACGGAAGTATAGCTGTAGCAGAAACCCCTTTTTAAAAAAGTGCCTTTAAAAGTTCATAAATATTCTGTCGTTTAAACATTAAACGAAGATCTACAGCAACCATCGAGCAAGACACCTATCTGACTTAGATGCCGTTGATTGTTTTGTATAATGGTCACTAACGTGATATGTGGTGGATCAATAGTGTGAATTCAGGCGTGCGCATATGTACTTTTTGCACAATACAAACATATTTTTTAATAACTAAGGTCTAGCGAAATTAGGAATCCCCAACAGCTCGCAGCCAGCAGCCAATACGTTAGCTGAAGTCCGTTCCATCTGCGCTCACAGAAAGTTCGAGTTGCAGCGGCGGGGCATTTCTGGAATAGCGCAACGTGGAGACCGTGGATAACTGCTTTAACACTGGCCACTAGATGTGTGGTCCGTGGCCTGCGGAATGTGATCCAATGTATGCTCGCTCCCAGGGAAGGCCTTTGGGTGTCACGGACTCTTCATTTTATGCAAATTGCGAAAGTTTGTCTTGGTGCGTTGTTGCGCGTATGATCGCGCCACAACGGGCTATTCATTCACGCCTCGAATGGAGCGGGTGGGGCGAGGGGGTTCTCCCCGTATATCCGTCATTTTCAAACAGGTGCACCGGGCCGGAGCACCTGGGGAAGAAAGAGACGCTCCAGTTTACACACGCTGGTCCGGAATGCAGTCAAATTTAAAATTTTAACGGAGATTTACACGTTGATTCTGGACATTCTGGGTGGCACTGGGAGTGTTGAACGATGCATTCTCACCCCAGTATGATGTATGGGTGAAAACGTCGTTATATTTGCCAAATATTACATTTGAGACTAATGTCTGCCTGTTCTGAGAGTGTTCTCCTTTTCCCTCCCTTCTGACCACATATAAAACAATATTTTTTCCTGACAGCCTAACCTCCCACCGCTGTGTGGCATTATAGCAAAGACGCCACTAAGAGAGGGTAGATTATAATGGACAAAACAAGGTCACAGACAGAGCAAATATTTATTAATTTTGTAAGGGAACAAGAACATGTATATGCCATTTTGGGTTATATTGATTCTACTATCAAGATACTGATGTAGTTATTAAGATGTGATGTAGGACAATGTTCAAGGTATTGTCAGATATATTTTTTAATTCATAACTAGGAAATATATTAAACATCATATCATACAAAAATAACATTTGCTATATGTTGCAGCATATTCTGTTTCGGTTATGGGTAATGTGCAATTAATTTGTATAACTTTATGTTTTCTTTTTCACTGGAGGGTCCTCTCTGTGCTGTTGTGAAGAGAGATTGGCTGAGAAGATACTCACAGTTTTTTACATAGACAAATGGAAAGGCGGCCTGAACCCACTTTAAACAGATTCACTTTCAACAAAAAAAGAAATAAAAAACTTCCAAAGGTTGATGGATTGATATGAGTGCTATGTACAGGGCTGCAGGTTTGACTCTCAGCTACAGGAGGTCACTGTCATTGTAGGCTTGAGATTGTCACTTAACATGACTTGTTTCTGTACATCCAGTTCTATAAATAGACAATATAGCCTATTAAATAAAACAAACAAACAAACAAACAAACAAACAAACAAACAAATGTACAGTAAGCATGTAAGTGGCTTTGGATAAAACATTTCTCATTTGACTTCATTGTAAAATGTAATTGCATTATGGGTCTTTCATGCCAGTTGATTTCCTAGCATGAACTGCTGATGATACCGGAAGGAAGTCAAGTTTCACTTACAGTATGCTGTTTTCTCACACAGGTGGCCAAATGAATATTAATAATTCTTACATTTCCCAGCTTGTGAAGTGTTTAATATTGGGATTTGCAGGCAGACTGATGCAGATGCACCATGAGGACAATGCACGAGGATAAGAAGCACATGCTACTTCTGCTTCCACACACAGTGCCACATATTTATAGATTTTAAGAGCACGCTCATTCTAACAGTGAGGCCCGCAGGAATAGTTTCCAGGATTATTGCCATCTTTAGGCCTCTCATCTGCTGCTAAATGAACTCCAGAGTCCGACTGACCATGACCGGCTAGCAAGAGGCAGAGACAACACAGACGCTGAGAATTTCCACTGCGAACATGAAGGACTGGCTGTGGGAGTGTACCGCCAACTGTGGTTTCTGATATACAGTTCTCCATTAGAGAATGCTCATCGAAATATATAATGTAAATGTTAATCTCTTTTCTATTTCAGTTAAATTTCCTCATCTCACTGTTGGCAGACATTAACTACAAAGAGAGAAAATACTGTTTATTAATTTCCATATAATGTTAAATATAATTAAAAATGAAAGATAGGAACCCAGAAGGAAATTTGTAGGAATATTTATTTAATCTTTAAAGAACGTTCCCACTCAATACAACCAAAAACTTTGCCATTTAATTAATTTATTGTATACTGCATATTAATTAACCAGTTAAGCAAAATATTGTTACATTTTCAGATCAAAGCCCCACATGGTTACCAAAAATAAAAGGGTAAAATATATGAATAACATAATTATATACAAATCTGTGAACAAACTATAGACCATGAAAACCTTTCAATCTCCATCGTCACCTTGCTTTTTACAAGCAACACATTCTGTGGTCTAAGATCCTCATTCCTATGAAAATAAATTAAGATATGCACAAAGCTTCAGCCACAAATATGTTTGTTTCAGAGGAGAATCATAATCAGAAGGGTCAATTTCCTCTTTTTCCATTTGTCATCTTCAGTTTAGAGAAGGTGCGACGCAAAGTTCAGTTATTACGGAAGTACTTTTATTCCGTCTGAGAAGGCCTCTGATTGGCTGGTGTAGAGCCAGCTGTGGGCATCGATTCATGTGACTCATACTCCCAGTGTGGTACAAAGCTTAGTTATTAAAGCCATATGCATTAAATGCTCTGTTAAACTGGATTTGAACAATATTTTTGAGAAATCCTTTTGAAAGTAGTCAATACATTGTGTATTTGTAACACAAAAGTAGTAACCTGAACATAAAAAGTGTGCTGGATATTTACACAATCTGTCGTGTTAGCAATATGTTAATAGAGTGTTGTAGCTAGAATACTAGGGATATAATACTGCAATGCTACTGGTGTATACTGTACATAGTAAAATGTTCAGAAATCAACTCTTACGTCTATTACAACTCATGTGGATAGAGTGGGATCAAATAGATTATTTAGGAGTCACATAGACGATGTGAGATGTGATTTAATTATGAAAATCTCACTGTGTATTTTGTGAATAAAACATAAAACGGGTCGTTTCGATCCCGGAAGCTGATTGGCTGAGACCGACGTTCTTCCGTGACCGCAAACCCCGTAAAGTAACAGTTAACAGTTTACAAACAATATCACTCCGCCCGTTATTTTGTAGTTCCATTCCATTGCCCTACGTTCTATATCAATACGTTATTATTATTATTTTTTACCGTTATTTTTCTTTTTGATTAGCCTAACGCTTAGTGCCTAACCACACCCATTAACCGTGACTGTATTCCCCGTACAACACGGGCTCTCGTGCCTTATTGCTTAAATATATCGTGCATTTACTGTACAGTAAAAAAGCGGTATTTTGTTAAACCGTTAGAAAATGGCTCAGTGCCAGAAGGTCAGACCTCAGAAGAGGGGATCAGTGCCTGTGTGGTCTTAACAAAAGTCTGCAGAACACCTGCATGTGGATTACATCATCTCGTGTCCTGATATAAATAGGCTAGTACTGCAGGCTGCTCTCTGGAGAGTTTTAACCCTCATATTATGTTGACATTTTATGATGCCTTTTGTGTTTCGGGTCAGTTTGACCCTAACAGTTTAAACCGACAGAAAATGATTACAATTATTGAAGAAATAGAAACATTTTGACACTTAATATCACCCAAATGACAAACGTTACTGTTTTATTAAAAATCGGTGAGAAACTTCTCATTTTAGAGCCTGAGTTAAGTGGAAGTTGGAAACCTGAATGGGAAAGTGTCACTAGAATATCACACAAAGAATCAGAAATAAAAAAATAAATGTTAAATATTTTCTTACTTTTTATGCAGCTACAGAGCCTGGGGTAAAAATGACCCCACACAGCACCTTTGTATACAACGTTTGTAACTTGTTACAGAACCATTGAAAACAGCATTATGTTTATTGCATGTGAACTATATTGAATCCCACCAAAGTGGAACAAGTCATACAATATCAAGTAATACTAGAAATAAGGCTAAGTGGTTTTTAAAAGATGTCTTAAACACATGTGTGTAAATGCCCACAATAGAAGGGAGAGCCTTTGTTTATGTAAGTCTGGTTCCTATACTCAGGAACCAGAACACAATTCAATTATCAAGTCAAGTCAAATCAAATCAATTGTATTTTTATGACAACTGTCACAAAGATGCTTTGCAGAGTAACAGAAGGGCAAAAAAGGTCCAGAAACAGCAAACAGTGGGCCATATCCACAAGAATGACTGCTGGAGGGGTTGTCAAAGCAGCTGCTGGGAATGATGGATATGTTTTAATTTATTCATAATGAAACATGTATGTGTGCATATATGAGACAGAGAGAGAGAGAGAGAGAGAGAGAGAGAGAGAGAGAGAGAGATATGTTCTTAATTATTGTTAATTAATGTTACATCCATTGTTGCACATAATTTGTACATGACATGACATTACACGAAGCTAACATCCACAGATAACAGACACACACAGAGACATTTGTGTGCATGATGTTGTTTGTATATGTTTATTATTGTTTCTTTAATGCTTTGGCAATATTTACACACAAACAAGAGAGAGAGATGAGAGTATACTGTAAGTGGCTTCCTTTTCAACATTATGGTTGGCCAATCGGATCCTGGATCAGTGGCTGGAACTAGTGAAGTAATAAGACACAACAATAATTTACAGAATGACACATTACAGCTATTCACCGTAATGTACAATTGTGTGTGTGTGTGTGTGTGTGTGTGTGTGTGTGTTTTCAGCTGTTTCTGTGTATTGGGCTTTGAGCTGCCAGGTGCATAGGGAGGCCAGCCAGTGGTGTCTTCGGCAGTGTACACAGTGGGCAGCAGTGATGTTTTAGGCAGTGTACACAGTGGCCAGTGGTGATGTTTTAGGCAGTGTACACAGTGGCCAGTGGTGATGTTTTAGGCAGTGTACACAGTGGCCAGCAGTGATGTTTTAGGCAGTGTACACAGTTCCCAGCTAGCGGTGATGTTTTAGGCAGTGTACACAGTGGCCAGCGGTGATGTTTTAGGCAGTGTACACAGTTCCCAGCTAGCGGTGATGTTTTAGGCAGTGTACACAGTTCCCAGCTAGCGGTGATGTTTTAGGCAGTGTACACAGTGGCTAGCCAACCTTAGAAGGAGACACGCTTCATGCCTGGGCTGTTCTCCTCAGGTGCAGCTCGTGAGAAATGACAGATAAAATGGCTGCTCTGGAAGAGTTGCTACAAGCTGCACAGAGAATCATGTGTACCTGTCTGTGAGTGTTTGTGAGGATGGCCTCAGTGGAATATAATAGCTTGAAGAACACACACACACACACACACTATTTAGGTTCAGTCTGTAAATGACAGTAGGGTGTTCTTCAGGCAACAGCAGATTCTAAAGCAGAATTGTACACTTCAACATCAACATTATGCAGTTGGACAAAATAAAAGCCAGATATTTTCTGCAAGACATTTGCCACCAGTTACATAACTCATCTGGCCTGTGGAGACCAGTTCCCATTGTACAGAGGACAGCCAAGTCAAATCCTTCATAATGTCATGCCAACTCATCTCTCTCAAAAAATCAAATCAAACATTTCTGAAACCACAGTGTATGAATTATATAATTTCTTTACATTTAAATAATGTAAGTGAAGAGACTTAACACATTCATCAATGTGCAAATAGTAGTTTTTGCTATGTAACACAGAGTGCAATAATTGAGTAATATATTACTTTCCTTTTACACCTTTCGTTTACTTGTTTTAATATTTAATTTGTGTTGTCCTTTTGTTTTGATATTTAATAATCATAATAATTTACATTGCCATTACATTGGTTTAAAAGGTACAATAGGTAATTTCGGACTTCTAACGGTCAAGAGAGGAATTGCGGCAACAAACATGCTCTAACCACAACATTGTTTATCCCACCCCTTCTCTTTGAATGCGCTGACATTGACATGGTAACACCATTGGCTGTGGCAATTAGAACCAATTTTCAACCAATGAGCTGTAATTATTTTACAGCTATATGATGTTTTGGTACAGAGTGCCGTCCTGTCAACTGCATATTTTGAAATCCGAATTTAAGGACTATAAACACAGGCAGAGGGTGAGTCAACATGTCAATGAGCCTTTTTCAATGATAGGAAGGTATTTACAATGGTCTTGTAACAAGATTTTAACACAAAAATCTTACCTATTGTATCTTTAAGACTATATTTTATTTATTCATTCATTTATTTGTTTACACTGGGGTTGAAAGGGAAGTTACTAGCTTTGTGCCATGATTATGTGTTGTACATGTTTGTCTGTATGAGTGTGTGTGCATGTGTGTGTTAAGTGTGAGCTCATCACACACGCAGAACACAGTACATCTGCGTCGACTTAGCCGACTGGGCGAGATTCCCAGCAGGTAGCAGCGTTCCGGCCTGTGGGTCGGCCAGCTCCGTCTGAACAGTTGGGAGCGTGAAATTTTTCCAGACCAGCCCTCTGAACCCGCCTTGCCCTTTGGGGTTAGGGTTAGCGCCTCGGCCTGCTCACACTGGCCACTCCCGGACAGCAGTATGGCACCAGTGTGGCCAAACGGATCCACCAGGCTTTCAACCCTACACCTGGGACCGGGGTTTCTGAAACAATGCTCTCAAGCCCAACGCCATGGAACAATGCCTCAGATCTTGATTATATAATTAGTTCAATTATTTGCTGAATTAGGGCTGTAGGTTTGAACATTATGCATATCAAATGAAATGTGTTATTTCTGTTATCTAGATAGAAACTGTTGCTTATAATCTGTGCTTTAATGCAGTGAAATGCAGATGGGTGAATGAGTAATTTGATTCAATAAAGGCAGCTTTAATTGCGTTAATTTTAAAACCAGTTCCAGATGCCATCTTTTGCATAATGCTCAATCTGTGTCCAGAAACCTTATTTAACAATCCTATATTTCTATATATGAAAAAATATTCAGTTAAAAAATGCATACCAGGGACACTGTAATCTGCCTTTCAATGCCACCCTCAGTCATGGTTTTCTAGCTGACAGTTCATTGATTTTTGTCACTGATTAGACAGAGATTTAATTCACCCAGTATCCCAGGTTTAATTCAGTCCTGATTAGAGGGGAATGAAAAGAAAAATGAAAACAGCACATAGAAGAATGAAAACCAGCAGTACTACTGGCTTTGAGTGTCCCTGACATATGCGATGATTAATCATTAGAATAAGATGATTTTTGTTTTATGCTTGAAAAATCATTACATCTATCATATACTGTAGTAGCTCAGTTACTACCCTAAGGCTAGCCTGTCGTGATTTACTCTTGTAATGAGACTAGAATTATTAGATTTATAAGATTTTCAGATTAAACGCTTTACTTCAAGCCACAAGAGTCAATGAGTTTCTTTCTAAACTGACAGATTTAGGAATGTATGTTAAAATGGCTGTGATCTTAATGTAAGGCAGGTGTGTTTAAACAGTAGCATTAAATTTTCTAGTGGAAGAGTTTATTGAAAGCCAAGCCACATGAAGAGCTAAGTGAGTCAAGCGTGATCAGGCAGGCGTTTCTGGACTTCTCTAATGAAGGCATCCCCAGACCAGCTGATCTGTGTGTGTGTGTGTGTGTGTGTGCGTGTGTGTGGATGTGTTTGTGTGCGCATGTGTGTGTGGATGTGCTTGTGTGTGCATGTGTGCGTGTGTCTGCATGTGCGTGTGTGTGTGTGCATGTGTGTGTGTGTGTGTGTGTGTGGATGTGTTTGTGTGCGCATGTGTGTGTGTGTGTGTGGATGTGCTTGTGTGTGCATGTGTGTGTGTGTCTGCATGTGCGTGTGTGTGTGTGCATGTGTGTGTGTGTGTGTGTGTGGATGGTGTTTGTGTGCGTGTGTGTGTGTGTCTGCATGTGCGTGTGTGTGTGTGCATATGTGTGTGCTTGCATGTGCGTGTGTGGAAGAGGGGTATTCAAGAGGTCCCAGATGTAGCCTTTCCTACCCTGAACAAATCATTCTGACAGTTTGTGTTTGGGGATGTTATGTGATGAGTAATTATGAGTTGAAATATTCAGCTGAAAGGTATTTAACTCACAGCACAAAGAACTGCGCTTTTCTTTTTTAAATTTTCACGGCAATCAGACCATGGTGCATGTGTAATACCAGCATTATACCAATGGTTACTTTCTTATTCAAATACCATGGATTTATATGAATCCAATAAAATTTTTCATATGTAATGTGCAATCGTAATATTCAAGCATAATCATCATTGACAAATCCTATAAAAAAGAAGAGGCAAATGTGAAACTGAGGTTTAAACACACAGCAACATCAGGGTGCGTTTAAACAGTTCCTCACCTGTACAACTGTCACACATGCACTTCTTAATTCAAGTCTGATGATAGTTTTTACTGACCCTCTAAATTAAAAATTTAAATCCAGTAATTTTGGTAATATGTTGGTGAGTGTCTGAATCTGCCCTGTTCCCCAATGTTAAGTGCTGAACAATTTGCTGAAAATTCAGTGTGGAATGCTGTACACATACAACGGTAATAGTGATGACACAATGGTATTGCGCTACTTCACATGGTTTCCATGGAGAGATTTCCACAGAGATTTAGGTAGTGTTCTGTCTGTGGGAATCACAATCTCATACAGGCATCTACGAATTTGGAAGTTGTCAGAATTCACATGCTAACAATTCATGTGAACAATGTAAAAAAAGGGCCACAATTCCTAAACAGTTGATATGGATGTAAATACCCTCAAATTAAAGCTGACAGTCTGCGCTTTAACATCATATTCACTATTCCTCCAACGTGCTGATGTATCGAGCTACGTCGACTATGTCACTGTCCTACAGACCGCTTACAGACCGCTATTTATGGACCATGCATACAGTATGTGCATACACATACCTTATTTATTATTTGATATTATGCTGATATGTAACCCAGAAAGCAGAGGGTGGGTAAGAGAAGGACAGGAGGGGGACAGCATACAGGCCTTATTGCACAATCCGGTAACGTGTTTCCCATTTTCCTAAATCTTAAATGTCAGTGTAAACAGCATATCAATGTCCTCAGTAATACTTTAAAGAGGACCAAAGAAAGCCTTTAACATTCAGCAAAACAGTTTTCATTTGATTCCCCCCCCCCCCATCGTCTGCTATCCATTACGAGGATGGATATGCCGTGTTCCCCACTGATCCGGGAATACCATAGACAGCTGGCACTCCGGAGCGGCGGTCCGTGCTGCTGCTGGTGCACCCGGACTACTCTCCGGACCCAAGACCAGTTTTGTTTTTCCGTTTTTCGCTCAAAGGCTGTTCGGGCTAAAATTCCACAGCCTGGCTGGTTCTCATATAAAGCATGCAGGAATGAAAACAAAACTCGATTCCAGAACCCAAAAATATTTCTCCAAATCTCTGCCACCATTCCCCTGAGAACTGCCCTGCACCCAGTACAATATTAAATAAAACCTTTATTTACACTACTCTCATACAAACCGTCCGCAATGTATATGCAAAGAACTGGCCAGAGAAATCCGTACCTGAATGATGGACTAACAAAAAGCTACATCTTTTAAAGTGCATTCCTAAAGTATTCCTAACTTATGGCCAGGGCAGTCATATAGAGTGATATTGTGTCACCTGCTAATTAGCTCTTGACATAATAGACCACAGAAATGCCCCAGTAATGAGTAATGGTTGGTTTAAACAGGAGTCCGAGGACATAACCAGGCTCTGGCTAATTTCAGCGGTTGACAGAATGTTGTCCAAAGGGATAGCGTGAGTGTGACTATCAATTAATGGCCTTGTCATTTAGCTGTAATTGGCAAATAGGACACATTTGTTACCATCTCTTTTTTCCCTTTGATTGGCAGCTGAGATGATCTGGACTGTAGGTGTAATGTGAAGGAGATAATGACACTGTCTAATCTCCTGGAGCTTGTAACACGAGAGTTCAAGAGTGCACAGCGTGGGGGAACAGAATGCAACCAGAAACGGATTTAACAGTTCTGTTAGATTTGAGGCCACACAAACAGGTTCTACTGAAACTGAGAAGAACCATGTCCCACAAGGCTTTCACTGTAAGGCTCTGTCTCCCAATCTCCTGCATATCAGTGTGTGTGTGTGTGAGTGTGTGCATGTGTGTGTTCATGTGTGTGTGTGTCCATGGGTGTGTGTGTGTGTGTGTGTGTTCGTGTGTGTGTGTGTGTTCATGGGTGTGTGTGTGTTCATGTGTATGTTTGTGTGTGTGTGTTCATGTGTGTGTTTGTGTGTGTGTGTATGAGCACACCTAGTCTATCCATGCTGTGCTTTGCTAGAAATGTTGGGGGGCATTCCCCCTTTAGATTGCGTGTCTGATTATATCTTTATTATTGCATTTTTATCTTAGTAATAAAAGTAATTTATTTCTTATATGTACAGAACTCGAAAACTCATATTCTCTAGATAAGAGGATCTACTAAATACTGCAATTAAAACTGTAAACCTCTTGCATACCTTTTATATTTGATCCAGTCTTATGGATTTCTGCCCAGAGGGATATTGCATTGCTGTGTGTTACAATGTAAAATGATGAGGCCAAACAGGGCTGTCATTACCTTTTGCTTCATTCAGAACTACTGTACATGAACAGTACTTCACGGTGTAACCGGGAAGATCCAAATAGTTTGTGTGGTTAAAAAGTTACATTTTGGATAGAACTGAACCCAAAACTCTATGCTTTAGCAATATTTCATGAAAGCATTACTGTAGCTATGCATCAAAAAGAAAAGAGTGATAAAAGCTTTTCTCCTTTGTAGCACATATGGTTTGACATTCTTCTCTTCCTTTCCCTGTGTTTTTTGAAGTAATCTAAAATGGGAAAACCTATTAAATCACTTTTCAATTTTGTGAAATGGAAAACTGTACCACTGCTGTTGGCTTAGGTGTGATCAATTTTTAGGATGGCGGGGTTCCATTTGGTTATGCGTGCAAGTGCAGCCAATCACGCACGGGCGCTGGCCAGGGAACTTCAGTTCAAGCAGTCCCAGTTGAAGAGAATTAAAAAGAATGTGCAAATACAAAAAAAAAGATTGAAACAAAATCACTATATTTTATTTTTCACCCAGGGACATTCAGATCAAAGAACAGAAAAAAGCCAAACTCAGCAACTGAAAAAACCCCATATTATCTGTGCCATCTTGTCTTTTGAATGTAAAACTGAAGTCAGCGGGTCTGCGGGTCTAAATCTATTTTCGTCCAAGTGTCTATGTGTGGATGTTCATCGTTGCTACTATGGGTGATGGGAACTGGGATAGTCAGCATAGTGAAACTAATGACACTCACAACTGGCATACTGCAGTGCACCACAGTCACAGATTTATTGATGACACTTTATTTGAAGACTCCTACATAAGAGCTTTATAACTACTTCATAAGCACCACATAAGCATTCATAAGCCCTTATGTCAATAACCGCCAATATGCATATGGCGTGTTATATCAGCATTGATTCAGCAAGTGGCATTACCATGACATACCACAAGATCTTTATGTCGATTATTGACATAAGTGTTTAGGAATATGTATGTAGTGCTTATGAACGTACCATGAAGTGATTATGAATGACTTATATAGCTGCTATATAGGAGCCTTCAAATAAAGTGTGTTTTCATGTGCTCACCTGTAAGAAACAATGCTGTTACCAAATTTAGAAAACATTCATTCCATGAATTAACTCATTAACCAGGAATAAAGAGGTTTTGAAAGGTAGCTGTCTTAGAGACAGTATGGCCCATTACAAGAGAAAACCACTCCGGCAGGCACACATATATATCTAAAGGTATTGAATCTTATGATGCAATCATATTTTTTTATCACCATGAAGGGTTTATGAACTTTACATTTCCCATTCAGCTTTCCCATAATTATTTTGTATTTCAGTGGAAAGGGAAACATTGCTTTTCTCCACCCTGCTTTTCCTGCCCTCATCTACTTTTCTTTCATTTTCAGAAAAGCACATTTTTTACTTTATTTTCTGCCAAAGATTCTGATTCCAACCAGCTAGTTTTGTGTTTTAACCAGGTAAATGTTTTATTTAAGTTGACTACCTGTAACCTATTTCTAGAGATACAAAAAAATACACCTGATTACATGAAATTCATACATTCTAAGATGTGTTAAATGTGGCAAAAATGGCATGGAATCAACCCACGGGGCGACATGGCTCAGGCTGTAAGAGCAGTCGTCTGGCAGTCGGAGAGTTGCCGATTCAATCCCCCGCCCGGGCTGTGTCGAAGTGTCCCTGAGCAAGACACCTAACCCCCAAATGCTCCTGACGAGCTGGTCGGCGCCTTGCATGGCAGCCAATTGCCGTCGGTGTGTGAGTGTGTGTATGAACGGGTGAATGAGAAGCATCAATTGTACAGCGCTTTGGATAAAGGCGCTATATAAATGCCAACCATTTACCATTTACCATTTGTTCAGTAGATCAAGCAGTAAGAGATTTCCTGTATAAGATGGAGATCTTTGGTCTTGCGTGCATTCCTTCGGGTTTGAATCAGCCCGGAGTCCACGCAGCCTGCTGTTTCCCTTTATCCTTGTATCCTTTTACGACACAGTGCAGATTTCCATCCATGACCGAATGAGACGACAGCACAGAAGGGCCCTCAGCACTGGAGGCCTCACGCAACCCACGCCACCTTCACCCGTTCCCCAGGAGTTCGGCCTACGGGCCCAAGGGGAGGCCAGGGTGGGCAAGGGATCATAACTCACTGTCCCGCGGACTCTCCAGCGATTCGATATTCCCGGTGTGTATTTCACCACAGCTGGCGCTGATCAACGCAGGGGGAGAGAGCTTTGACAAGGACCAGCAAGGGAGGTGTCTATGGAGGGGAATCTTCAGCAAGGAAGAGACCCGTTTTTTTTACCTGGAAAGCCTTTGGATCAAGCAGGCTGGACATAGCTTGTCTGTTAGTGTGGAATGGTGTGTGATAATGATGGGAGGATATGGCATCTGTTTCACCTTGTAACCTTATTCAAAAGGTATACATTTCAATACACAAAATACAATTCAGTCAAAATCATAAATAATATTTGCAGGATATTTGCATTGCTTAAATGTGGGAGTTTCTATTTTGTTTTTGTTCTTTTGGAGCTTTGAGCTCTTTTTGAAATCCCTTCCTCCTCCATCTTCCAGGGATTTCACCTGAAAATCATTGAAGGAGGCTAACTGATTCAGCTGTCTTTAAACAACAGACAATAATTCTCTAAACAATAATTCCCCCGCTATTGGCCAAAATGGGACAGGAATGGGTGGGCAACAGAGCATTGAGATGTGAGAAAGAGAGAGGTAGGCATGGGGCTCGAGAGCGTCAGAGAAAGAGAGATAGAGAGGTAGATGAGAGAGAGGTAGATGTGGGGCTCCTGTCTTGTCCCTCTGAGTGGTAACACATTTCATACGGCACATTCACACAGTCATCAGAGACAAACAGGATTCATGCTATCAGATAGTCTAATTGGAACGCCATTCCCTGTAGAATGCTTTCCCCCATCCTGCTTGTTTGTTTGTTTTGCGTCAGCTCTCTGAACTGTGCCAGGAAGTCTTACCAGTGCTTAGCGGCTGTGGTTCTCCTGTTTCAGTTCCTGTCAGTTTAAACATTAATTTACCCTCACTTCGCCTTAAAACATTATTGTTTGAAGTATTATTGTTCTGTATAATTTTGCTGTGAAGTTGCTGGAGCCCTATGGTTTTTGTTCTGACTTTTTATTATTATTTTTCTACCCAAAAAGTGATTGCAACATTGAGTGGCCGCCATTAGCCAGTCAAAATTCAGCAGTCATTAGATGGACTTCACATGGTCCATTTGTGAAAAAACTTTTTGACTTGCCAAATTGAAATTTACATCAATTGGTTTGTAAACTGTCCTTTAAAAAACTATTGCTAAGAAAGTTGATACTCCAAAAACATGCCCACAGTCAATAAATATTGATATGGCTTTTCACAATAACGCTAATAACTTCCAAAGAATTTGACATAAATTAATGGAATTTGGCATATTTAGGATATTTAGGATGTATCAAGCAGCAACTCTCCTTATTTGTCAAATGGTGGTGATGTAGCAAGCCACAATGCATTTTGTATATATATAAAGCCTGAAATAATTGGGTTAGAGTCATAATAATGATTCTTAGTGCAATCCACATCAAATTTGGCATACTGCATCTTCAGACCAATATCTTACAATATTATATAAACAAATTTGCTGTTAAGAGTCATGGTGGCAGTAAGCCAATGCATTTTGTGGCCGTGATCTCTATTAATATAACAAGCAGAAACTCCTGGAGGCAATGTCCATTCATATAAAAACTATAGAACTAAAATCACTAGGCAAATATGCTTAACCCAATAAGTGTGCACGTGTGTGTGTGTGTGTGTGTGTGTGTGTGAGCCTGTGTGTGTGTGTGTGTGTGTGTGTGTGTCCGTGGTCTCAGAGATCGGCAGGGGGGTTTGGAAGGTGCTGGACAGGGGGGACCAGAGCTCATTCCTCACCCCTTATCTTCTCTGCCCAGGCTGTCAGGACCAGGCAGAGGCAGCCTTCCTGCTGCCACGCGAGTGAAGGTCCCTCCTCTCTCCTCTCACCAGGCCGAGGGCCCCATACTCCATCACCTCCCAGTGCCACTCCGCACATCGGACACGCAGACACACGGGACAGATCGCCTCGTGACAGGAGATTACAGATTAGCAGCCCTGTAATGGAGCATTTTCAGAAGGGGTGCACTGTGCAAAATGTTTTCTGGGGATCTAGGGGGGGGGCATTGGGCGGACGGAAATTGAATTAAATTACATGGGAAGGTCACCCTGCCCTCTTGTCCTCTCTGTTGTTTGGGTGAAAATGGTGTCAGCCCCTAAGTGCCTAAGAATAATTCAGGAGATACACACACATAATTTATTTGATTTTTAACCCCCAACATTTCACATAGGCACCTATTCCAGTCAGGGACTAGTCTTTGGTGTCGGTATATAACATTAGAGTTAACAAGGTGGTATTCGAATCGTGGGAAGTAGTGTATGTGATATGGTAAGTATGGGAAAGCTGATCATCCTGTGAGGGACCGGCTGCCCAAAACTGATCAATAATGCCCCCTTTAACATGGTACACTTCACAATAAATGGAAATGTCCGCTTCAGTTGTTGTGAATTGTGTGAACTATGCAATATAAAAAATGTGCAAGCTTGTTTGTGGTTGCTAGGATACTCAAAGCCATTATTGTTTCTCAAAACTATATATATATATACTGTAATAAAATAATTTTAAACACATTTTTTTTTTGGCAAGTAGCTGTGGAATAAATTGGATAATGTACAGCAAAGTCATCAGTTGTTTCAAAATAAGCCCCTTGTAACTAAGACCTCTCCTTTTTTGTGTTTGGCCAGCATCACCCGGTCATGGCTTATTCCGAAACAATGAACTTGCTCCTCATACATTACCCCTAACTCATAGCCCTCTAGGGACAGAGAGGCCAGGGAGCAGTAATCAATGGTGTGCTCCTCCATTTTGAAGATGCTTGCACACAGGAGGAGCTAAACATCCCATAATAACATCAGCTGTCACAGAACACTGGGTGATCTGTTTACAGATACTCTGTTTTGAGTAACCTCTCTGTAAAAGGACCTGTGCCTTGGAGAAGAGTATGTGCAAAATTTACAGTTGTATTAACTTTGAATTGTGCATATACTTTATCGGAGCTTGCTCCCATACTTCCATACTCAGTAACACATTGCACAATGCAACAGTTGATAGATGTCTGATACTTCTCTTTTTTTAAAGTTACACGGCTTCCACAAGAACAACTGCTGCTCCTCGCCAGGTGTGGACAGATATTCACCTTCCAGGTACAATATACGTATATATTATTTTTTGAATAATTGTATGCTGTGACATATTCAGCAATAAAGGAATTCCTTACTGTCTATATTTCAAGGACTGCTTCTGTTACTTAGTGTGGAGGGATCGGGGGGTGTGTTTCTGAGCATATAGCCTATGGCTAACGTGTCTGTGTTCTGTTACAGGTGAGTCATTACGGCCTGCCTCAGGCTGTGAAAGCTAGTCCAGAGATACTATCACTTTGCAAAACAAGGAGCACTGTCAGACCAGCACAATTAATTTTGAGTGCTTCAAATTCTGACGAGGCAAATTTTAGCGAAGCAAGTCCCACAGTCTAGACTTGCAGGCTGCATTGTGACACAATCGGCATCAGTCTTAATTTTGCAAAAAAAAAAAAAACATTATTGGAAAAGTTATTTCACTCTAATATGTTTTCTGAAACATGACAGCGTAACTTGAAAGAACTCGCTGTGTGACTCCATCAGAGGTTATGACTTTCCTTTACTTTTTCTGTTTGGCCCCCCTTTTGATAATAGGACATTTTTTTAAGCCCCTGACAGTTTTCGGCCCACATGACATTTTTTTTCTAACATACATTTTTCCCCTTTACCCTCACTCTCACCCCCGCTCCACATTGTCTTTGAATGCCCCCCACTTGAGAAACACTGCTTCAGCATGTAAATACCCCAGTGTGAAATAGGTGACTCCATTTTTCCAGGCACTGTAACCATGTTCCAAAAACTACAATCAATACCAAGATGCAATGCATTCTCATCGCCGAAGACGAAACCACCAGAAGCAGTTAAGGCAGCTGTGTCACATTAGCTCAATATGCAAAGATTACATGCGAGGAAACGTCTTGCTTCTTTCTCCACGACAGCCTTCTCTGTGCTCTCTGTGCAGACTCAGCATGACTTTTCATCATCTGCTTGCTAATGTCAACATATCCATTCCTTCAACCTTTGGCGATACTTTCAATCAGTAGCACAAAAACCAAGGCAAAGGAGGAAAGTCCAGGTGCAGAAACGAAAAGTCCTCCCCAATATTGTTTTCTATTCTCCTGCATTTGCTAGGTGCCACAATTCCTCAGGCAGGGGGTAGAACTAATCAGTGAAATCAGGCTGGCTGAGTTCATGGGTGGATATCCATGACAGGACTTTACTTTCTGACCCTTAGGCTTACCACCTCTGAACCAGGGGATGTTGCTCTATACAGTAGCTGTCAAAACATCTTCACAATGTTCTGGCTTGCTTTCCTGGCCATAGACAGCAAGTAAATAACTTAAAGGGCTTTATTAACGCGACACATTAATTTGTTTGATGATGCTAAAGTTTTCACACCTTCAATTGAACATAAAAATGTGTAAACATTAACATTGCACCATTCCTCAGGAACAGCAATAACAATATGAATCTGTACATACTGTATGACTACCATCAAAGCCCATGTTGCCCAGTGAAATATGTGTATTTGAGCAAATTAAGGTCTCCCCTTATACCATTAACCTTGACCTTAGAGGAAATACATTGAAAAATTGCTCGGCGTGTGTGGTTAATTCTTTTCACTTCAGCAGGAACAGGTAATTTTTGCTGTATCTATGAGGAAAAGCTGACAGGAAATGGAAAAGTTGTCAGGCTTGCGCAGGTGGTGAGCAGACAGTCTCCATGGATAGGTTTTGGAGATGGACCAGTGTTCTGTTTGCCTCAGCTGTCACAGACCACAGTGCCCTGAAGAGACACTGAACGGAACGGATGTGGACACTGGCAGCACACGTCCAGCATCTCACACATCTGTGCTAACCTGCTGCTAAAATAGTCGCATTGTGTGTAATTGTGTGTGTGTGTGTGTGTGTGTGCATTACACATAACCATATACACAAAAAAACTAAATTCCATGGATTCTCTTTCCCATGCAACTGGTAACCACAAAAATGTAAAAAATATTTAGAAAAACACAGTGAAATGTTCAATATTAAATCAAATCTTAACAAGCATTTTTGTCTTGTAATAAGACTTATGATCTTATTTTTGTTCTCTCCAGTAAAATGTATGAAATGAGTCAACGTGTCTTACCTCATTGGTAGTATTTTTGTCTTATTTAGCAAATCTCAGTCCCAATATAGGACTTAAATACTTTTTTGTATTTGTAGTGCAGAGTATGGTCCCAGTTGGACTCATATGTACTCTGTTAGAGTTGAATTAACACTGGACATTTTACTGTGTACGTGAAATACACAGCATTTTCCCTCATCGACTGAGTAATGCAGGAGTTCCCGGGAGGAGCTCTTAGTGGAAAAACGTTAAGTCTGGTCTCCCAGAAAGTTAAACGCTGCAGTACAGGAGTGAGATCTGCCCCTGGGAATGGCGTTACGTGTGGTTTACAAGGCGCTATTGACACATGACTCATGTAACTGGCAGAAGCAGGCTTCCAGGCAAGTCCCACACCATTGTATCACCATGGTGAAGATGTTCTGAGGATCGCAAGTTCTGCAGCGTTTCACAGAAGGCAGGCCCCGAGAAACTGCAATCATGAAACTTGACAGGGTCTATCTCTCTCGAAATCTGGAGAGACTGCATCTCGCTGTACACGCTGCCTGTAGGCACCACACGTATACCGACCCCCCCCTCCCCGGCCCGCCCCAACTCCCACCCCAGCCCGCAGAGGGGAAAATGCTTAGACTCATACTTGGTCTGAAATGTGAAGGAACTGACACTGACGCCGTTTTACGCTTTCGGCTTTTTTCCCTTTCGTTCTGCTAATTTAAACAATGAATTTTCTCTCCTTGGGTTCCAGCTCACACAATGTAGAAAGCCATTATCCAGGTGTCAGCTCATAGGAAGACACTTTTAGGAGATGGAGCAAGCAGTGATGCTGGGGCAGAGGAATGAAGATCATGTCTGTAAAAATATCCCTGTTGCTATTATCATTACTGTTGGGAGCTCCTGTGTGTCTGTCTGTGTGTCTGTGTGTATTTCTTTGTGTGTCTGTATGAGTGTGTGTGTGTGCGTGTATGTGTGCCTCTGTGTATCTGTCTGTCTGTGGCACCCATGCCATGGAGATAAGTTGCAGGTAGGTAGGTGTTTTCAGGTAGGTAATTAAAACAATTTTCTGTGACTTTATTCCAGTAATAAATAGACCTTATATATCCTAATTGGGTCTGTCCATCATTGGATATTTAATAGAATACCATAGAATTAATGAATGAACATTCAATTGCGAGGTCATTCTTACAGTCCGTAAAGACATACAGTATAAAGATTAAAATGCCATGAGGACTCACATGCTCGGTGTTTCCTCATAATGATCAGTGAAGTCTGTGGCAGGTGGAATCAGGTGCCGTTCAACTGCACACAGCGATGAAGCCATCTCCCGCAGACCAAAGACAAATTGATACTATACTAATGGGTCATTGTGTTCTCTGGGCCAATTTGCATGGTGGGTGCATAAAACAACACTATCTGATACATGGCAACAGAAGATAAGAGGGACAGAGGAACATCTGTATTAATCTGGAAGGAGGAAGGAGACAGACAGAAGAGGACAATAAGGTGTGAAGGTCTTCTCATTATTTACCCAGAGGAAACTGTGACTCACCACTACCAGCCACATCAGCCATTAATTACACATCTCTGTCTCTGGTATTACCGGTTACTTATACATCTCTGTCTCCTATATTACCCATTAATTACATATCTCTGTCTCCTATATTACCTATTAATTACACATCTCTCTGTATCCTATATTACCCATTAATTACACATCTCTGTCACCTATATTACCCATTAATTACACATCTCTGTCTCTGATATTACCCATTAATTGCACATCTCTGTCTCTGATATTACCCGTTACTTATACATCTCTGTCTCCTATATTACCCATTAATTACACATTTCTCTGTATCCTATATTACCCATTAATTACACATCTCTCTGTCACCTATATAACCCATTAATTACACATCGCCCTGTCACCTATATAACCCATTAATTACACATCCCTCTGTCTTCTATATTATCCAGTAATTACAAATCTTTGTCACCTGTTCAAAGAACTGAAGGCATGAGATGCTGTGAATTTAATCCATACCATGACATCATAAGTGACATCATTGGAAGTGACATCATAAGTGACATCATTAGGAGAACAGTAGCCATTATGCTATTACGGAATGGCTACCATCCAGCATTCTGTAGTAATGGTGCTCACATATTTCAATGCTTTAACTGTGTAACGCCAACCCTCCCTATGCATTATAAACAAAAAACCCAGATGAAACAGAATGAGATTTTTAGTAATTTGACCAAATGATATTAAAAAGGCCGACTGGGTTGCCATCTCTGCTGGCCTTCCTGCTCCTCATTGTGTTTACCTCCATGGGCACCATCAGTCAGCCAGTGCCTGAGGAGTGAGACAGGCTGGAGCTGGTCTGCTGCTCGCGCATAGCGGCTCAGATATAAAAAGACCAGGGTCGTCTGGGGGATGGCGAGGGGGGCACGAACCTGCTCGCTCTGTCAGCAGCCAATCACAGGACGGGCCTGGAATCGACGAGGAGAGGGGTCTTTCCACCAGGCCGTTTGGGTGAGGAGCCAAGGGCAGGCGGCCATGTGAGAGCCAGGCTGGCCCACACCTGTTCCCCCAGCTGGAGCCCACAGCCTGGGGTGTCGCTGCGATGTGGCACAGCAACGTGGGCCTCAGCCAGTAGCCCTGGGTTCAGCCAATGTGTCAGTGTGTGTGTGTGTGTGGGTGTGTGTGTGTGTGTGTGAGTGTGAGAGAGAGTGTGAGTGTGAGTGACAGAGAGTGGGTGTGAGTGAGAGCAGGAAAGAGGGGGAGAGAAGGAGAGAGAGAGACATGCAGAGAAAGAGCAAGAGAGTAAGAGGGATAGAGAGAGAAAGAGAGGGATAGAGAGAGCAAGAGAGACAGACAAGAGAGGGGTAGAGAGAAAGAGGGATAGAGAGAGAAAGAGAGAGAGGGATAGAGAAATAGAAAGTGAGAGGGATAGAGAGAGAGTGAGGGAGAGAGGGAGAGAGGGATGTGCGTGCAGGGGGAGATAAAAGCAGAAACATCTGAAGCCACACACGGCCGCACGAACAGGGCGAGTGTTTTGGGCGTTATGTAATTAAGGGCACTTTGTGAGGGAAGTCACACAGGGCCTGCTGAAACGCAGCCATCCCCAGGGCCTGCGGACAAGCTGAACACGTGGAGGAGGTCAGAACCCCCGTCTGCTGCTCGGGACTAATACCTTCCAGTGAGTCTCACGAGGAGAGGAGGCCGAGGCTCTGGGCTTTGTAGTGTGTGAATGAGCGAAACTGATCCCGCCTTAGCTGGAAGCGCTCAGGCCTGGAGACTGAAGATGAGAGGGCCCTGTCACCGTGTGATTGGTGGACTTTGGCCCAATCAAGACCTCGCAGACAGGAAGAGAAACGGCCGTCTCTCCCACAACATAGCGCACGTCATCCTGCCGTTTGTTTCGCGTGCAAACCCGGGGAAACCAGTTTAACGGTTATCATCACGGATTCTATAGCCATGATTTCACATACATGCTATATATTTCATATTTATACAGATGCCATATATTTCAATGATACAGAATGGACACTGATTTATGGTTTCACTGACACTCATACTGATACTGACTGACTTTCTGTATGAGGGTAAGGGAATCATACAATAGAAGTTTTAGTATGAGACCTGGTGGAGAATTCATATTCTGTCCAAAGGGAAAATAAAAAAATAAAATGAAAAATAAAAAGTATGCTCTCTGATCACAAAAACAGTGCATGTGTGTGCATGTATGTGTGTGTGAATGCACTCATATGTGTGTAATGGCAAAGAGAGTAATACAAATGCTTTAAAAGCCATGGTAATGCTTTCATATTTCCATCCTTATCTGGTGCTTACATTGGGTTTCCCCAGTGCTGCAATGGTCAAAGAAAATTATCTGTAGCATTCACAAAATATTCAAATTTTAGCTCATTGCTATATTGCCTGCCTCAGGTTATTATAGACAATAAAATATAGCTTTTCATATAACAGATGCTTGTATGGAGAGGTCTGAAATAGATCTGCAAAGTACAGCATTTTCCTTGAAATATTAATCAAGCCGTCTGGAGGGTCTGTGTGAACCGGGACTCCAGTGTTTGACTGTCAGATCTCCCCTAAAGTAATGAATCCTGCTGTTTTCAACATGCCTCTCATTCTTCCAGGCCTCTGTCCTTCAGTCCACAGCACTGCTCTGCAGCGCTCTTACCAAACCGTCATTCAAAGTGTCAGAACCGGCAGACTAATGCATCTCCACAGTAATTACTGCTCATATATTTCAGCCACCGCTGGCAGGTAACACCTTTATCCCAACGCACCAATCAGAGCGCAGACGGTCATGTGCTTCTTGGAATAGCTTGCATTTTTAATGCTTTACTTCGCCTATTTTGTCAGATCTGCATGTAGAATTTCAAAGAGATTAGTTACAATGAGTTATAAAAGTCTTCACCGTGGCTGGTCATTTTTAATGCGTGTTAATTTGTATAGTTTTTGAAAAACTAAATCTTTGGGAATTTGATTCTTTTATAGTCAGCTTGTTCTGTTTAAAAACTGAAACATAAAAATAAATTAATTTAGCATTGCTTCCCTAATCGGACATCCAGTTTAAATCCTACCTGTCCCCTGTTTTGAACCCAGATACAACCACACGCCTGCATACACTCATTATAAGAAAACACCACAGACTCACTGTTGGCTGAACCTAAAGAAGTCAAGATACAATATTTGTTTTTCCGATCAAAGAACGAGGGTAATCATAAATTAAATGTGTCTTTCCTCATAAATTGTCCTTGGCATAATGGAATATAAAATGCAGGGTGGTGTTTTGTTCATAAAAGGACACCAGAGGAATGCATGCTTTTGCGTAAACAAAATTCAGAGAATATGCTGCTCAACAAATTGATGACTGGTTTGATTATGGTTTGTTAAGTAATCAGCAAAACTACCTCTATAAGGAAATTCATGTTTTTATTACAGGAATAAAACGTTAATCTCCATTTATTCCAATGATTCTTCCCCAAGACTGTTGCAAACTGAACCACAGAAGCACCAAATGTATTTTGATAGGATCTTAATTTATTTTATTTCTTTATTTTGAAGGAAAGCAAAGACTAATCAGCACAAGTTTTTTTTTGCTGTTTCCAACAGCAAAAAAAAAAGGTACTATTCATCATAAACAATTAGGTTTGACCGTTAAAGACCAATGTAGACCATGAGTGGCCGAAATTGAATTCCTGGTTGTTCATTCGTCAATAATGATTTTGGAACATGGATGCTAATAGGGCATCATCAGCTCTTCTGCCATCTCTCTGTCAGGTGATTTATGCCTGCTGCGATGACATCAGCTGAAAAAAGCAGGCGAATATTGGGCCAAACAGGATGATGAATGGGCTACACTTCCACCAGCTCATCTCATTACCGACTCCTGCTCCGGCCATTTAGCTAATGTTGCGAGTCATTGTGTGCCCAGGGACTACGTTACCGGCTGGAAATTAATGATACACAAAATATATGCCACAGAGACTGACCTGGAATAAAACACGCACATGAGATCAACCCTTATTGTCAGGTGTGCCTATTGTTGTCAGGAGGCTGTTATAAGTCCTATGAAAAGAGATATTCAGAGTCGTGCCGGTGGGTGTGTGTGCATGTGTGTGTGCGCGTGTATGTGTGTGTGTGTGTGTGTGTGTGCGTGTATGTGTGTGTATGTGTGTGTGTGTGTGTGTGTGATTTATTTTATAAGCTGAGAATAAAGCATTGAGAGAGGGAGTGGAGTGGGTTTGGTAGAGAGGGGGACTGGAGTGGGTTTGGTGGTGGAGAGAGGGAGTGGAGTGGGTTTGGTAGAGAGGGGGAGTGGTGTGGGTTTGGTGGAGAGGGGGAGTGGAGTGGGTTTGGTAGAGAGGGGGAGTGGAGTGGGTTTGGTGGTGGAGAGGGGGACTGGAGTGGGTTTGGTTGAGAGGGGGAGTGGTGTGGGTTTGGTGGTGGAGAGGGGGAGTGGAGTGGGTTTGGTGGTGGAGAGGGGGACTGGAGTGGGTTTGGAGGAGAGGGGGAGTGGAGGGGGTTTGGTGGTGGAGAGGGGGAGAACAATGAGAGCCGGCTGAAGGGAGACTCCATAAATACTGCCTGCTTTTCATTAACGGCTTTCCACATTCGAGACAAGATAGTCAATAGTAGAAAAGATGGTCAGTACAGTGCCCCCTGACCCCCACCCCCACCCCCACCCCACTCTCTCACCCTGAACATCCCCTGTAGGACTCTGCCCTCAAACTGAAAGCCCCAGAGAAGGGCACACACTGAGATATTTGTCCCAGCAAAGCAGTCATTTGTGTTCACTCCTGAAAAAGAGTAAGCGCAGATTTCTGCAATCCAAACAGCCTGCGCATCATCACACATTTGGTCCACAGTCCGCTCATGTGAAGAGAGCGTCCGTCCATGTGTTTCCATTTATTTCCCACAATTCAACACTCCACATCCTTAAAGAGCAGAAAACAAGTCACACAATGTCTTCATAGACCATGAGAAACCTACTCCATCTCTGCTTCTCCCAAAAATGTGTGCCTCTGATTTCCTGTCCGTTTGTTCTCTCTGGCTGTGTAATACTCATTAAAATGGGATTTCGGGACGTTACCGGGGAAAGAGTCCCTGGAGACCGTGTTTGCTCTTCAGCCCTCCTGCCGTAATTTTGTCAGGACCCCTTGTTGGTTCAGCAGGGGTGGGCCCCGTGGGCGTGGTCTAATTACCGGGCTCCAGCTGTACCCTGTTTTTCTCTATAAGAGGTAATTACATCCAGTGGAAACCTGCTAATTGATTACTAATTAGATCAATCGCCACTCAAGGCGTCGTCACCACATGATGAATTGGTGACAGCGGTCATGTGACCCGAGGAGGGGGGAGGGGCGGTTGATGTGAGTCAGACGGGGGCCGGGGGAGTCGTGAGTGAGTGACGCGGCCAATCAGAAGCTGTCGGGGCTCTCCCCGCGGTGGGCCGGCGGAGGGTCGAGCAAACACGGCGGATTGAATGGCGATTGTGCGGGAGGAAATGAGATCTGAATGGGGGCGCGATGTCTGCCGCGACTCCCTGACCTCACTCACCCGCCCCTTTCTCATGCAAATCAGACCCGTCTGTGCGCCTCGCCTTCCCCGGCCCTGAAAGGGACCAGCAGGAGGAGGGAGGGGGGGGCCAGGGGGGGCTCCCAAACCCACGCTGGAGCCGCAAACCGGGAGAGAGCGGAGATAAAGTCCCTTTCGCTTTCCCACATCGCTGGAGATTTTACACGTGCTTACAGAACACAGCAAACCAGACAAAATGAATCATTGACTTTACTTTCATAGAATTATGGACTGCAATTAGAAGCAATATTATTATGTACGTACTTGGTACAAATCAGTCCCACTGAGTCCCGCGTGCTTAATACAGTGTGCAACTACTGTCCATAATTTTATTTAGTAATCATTTTTTCAGTGATACATTTAGGTGCAGAAAGGTTAATTTGGGCTTGAATAATATGTCCCTTTGTTCACCTTCAAAAAATATACAAATACAGTAAAATTGCCAATTACCAGTGAAATTACAAATAAGAAACCACCAGAATACAATACAAAAATTATTATTTCCTTATGCAGATAGTGTATTCTGACACTTATCAAAACACATTTACAGTACATTCTTCAGGCATTGCATATTTAATGTTAATATGGATCATTTTGAATGAATCAGCATTCATCATCAACCATTTCACTCTTTGTATTTGATGGCAGCAGAACATTCGTCATGACAACAGACATGTGGAAGATTTAATTACATCAACAGTGGGGACAGGCCTTCAGGAGAAGTGTTAGCACTGCATTTAGCCTGAAGGGCCCACAGTATGTCTTTGATGTGAAAGAAAACCCATCAACAGACACCTTAGATATTGGATCATAGCTAAATAGTCTTTCCAATTCACTAAATAATTAATCACATACTGTATGTCACCTAGGTCTCAAAAACTATTTTACCAAGAATTCTAAGATACAATTTGTTTTTCTGGAGGCTGGATTCTCTTGAGCAGAGTGAGCAGGGTTCTGTAAATGGGCTGATTACATAGAGCTTTCTCCATAGCGACCTGCTATTTTTGTAAGTAGACTGAATACTGTCTACACCCAACCACTGGCTGCCAATGCACCACAGGGTACAACTGATTTGACTTCAACATTTTATTATCATTATACATAATTAAAATTTGAATTGAATGCATTTTATGTGCTATTTCACTCACTGGGAGATTGTTACAGGAGCTGGAAACATTATTCAACCTTGTCCACTGTAGACATGCTAGTAGTAGTCAAGAATGCATGGAGTGCAATCTAGCAGTTTTAAGAAAAAAAAAAAAGAAGAAATGCATTGAGCAGTGAGAATGTATTTTGTATACTTTTTGTATATACTGCATATATTTTTGTATACATTTTGTATACTGTGTTTGTATATTTTTTGGTATATTTTGTATATTTTACTAATTTTACAAATATGGACTGAATGTGAATGTGATGACCAAATCAAAACAAGTCTATCAGTAAAAGCCTGCTAGAATGGGCTGCTGAATGGTAGCTGATAATCAGAGCTCAGTCCAGCAGATCCAGGCCCTCAGGTTTGATCAGTCTGATCCAGGCCCTCTGGCTCCAGCTCCAGGCAGGTTTGATCAGTCTGATCCAGGCTCTGGCTCCAGCTCCAGGCTGGTTTGATCAGTCTGATCCAGGCTCTGGCTCCAGCTCCAGGCAGGTTTGAACACTGGCTCACATGGTGCTCCAGCAGTCCTCCGCTGTCCTGCCGTGGAGGCCTGCTTTGGGTGTCCGGTTACGGGCTGCACTGCTCTAGAACAGGCCTGGCCACTGGGACGTGCTGGGTGGCACAGTCTGTGCAGTTGTTTAGGGATTTACGGCCCCTCGGGAGGTCAAAGGTTTATTGAAGCGGGCTAGTTAGTGCAGATCTAAAATAAGGGCCTGACCCGCCCCCCCTTTCCCCACCTGCCTTCCCCTAAATATAGACCAGCAGTTCTGACTGGCTCGTGTGCATCAACCTGCTCCTAACTGCAGCATTGAGGCTTTTATTCTCTTCTCTGTAGAATAGAGAATAAAGAAACTAGCCCTATGTGTGCAACATTTCATTGACACAGATTTAGCCTGGCCTGAGACTAAATAGAATTTTGAATGGAGATTCTCAATTTAGTCCAGGACTGGGCTTAATCTGCGTCTGTGAAACTGGCGCATAATGTTCTTTTAATTAATGTTCAGTAATTTAGATATTACTGCATCATTGCAGCGCAGCAAAAAACATTGTGAAGATGTAACACATTTCCTGGCATTTTCCACCGCTACATCTGGCTCCACAACAGCAGACTTCCAGATGTTGACAGGCTTTCAGTGTGTTCTACAAAAAAAAAACGGAGCCACAAGATCGCACTGCAAAGTTAAGTAATAGGTTCATATCACCCCTGCCATTCTACACAGTCATTAACTTCTATATGATTTCATTTTTTTCCCCTTGCGACGACACAGTGGAACATTGCTGTCTAGACATGGCATCCCTCATGAAAGAAGGGGAAGACTTCTCTTTGTGGCGTTCCTCGTCATTGTTGGAGTTCCCACAGGTTTTTTTCTCCACCCGCTGTCCTGCGGCCATTGTCCGGGAACAATGCCCTGCCACCATCACTTCCGAAAGTTGTAGAGGCATTACGACGCCCCGCAGCCCGAGCGATCGGGGGCCTGCCCCGACCAGTCACGCCAATCACGGGGGAGTTCAACTGCAAGGGGATACTCTCTCTCCTCCGCGGAGCACGGAGAGTTCAAGGAAACAAGTGTCAGTCAAAACAGCCCAGGGTAAAAAAAAAAATAACCCGCTATAGGGGATCGCTTTCCCAACCGCCGGCGTGCGGCTAACTGACATCACAAGATCCGTGGATTATTTCTTTAACGAATCACTCATACGCACAATAACAAACAACGGCGGTGATAGGGTTTTACAAGGCAGTGGCGAGAAACAGTCGGAGATCAGAAAGGGAATAACAACAAGCTTTCGGAGACTACATGCTTATACTGGACAAGTCACAACACACAGCATTTGGGCTGTCTCATGTTTGTGTATATGTTGTGAGACCCTCGCCTAATTACTTACTAAAGACAACCTCCATACACTATGACGAAATTGTCTTTGCGCAGAAATGGATTCTGAGAGACACAGAGTCTCTGTCACGATAAGTACCAAGACAAGAAGACGCAGACAAAGCGAATGCTAATTTCCGTGCTATCATTCTCCGTAATTATTTTTGCATTCTGTGTGCTTGATATCAGCAATAACCTTCTGCTTGCATTCTCCAAGGGGCCTGTCATGTCTTCCTCCAAGGGAACTTCCCTTTATTAAGACAAAGAGGAGCCAAGCACATAACCTTTATAATGCTGCCTTGTTCTGCTCTCACCAAGAATAAATATCACACACTCATTAATCCAATTGGAATATAATTCACCTCATTAGTGAGTAAATTTTTTTTAACAAAAAATCCAGTTTTTCTGCTTAAAAAATGTATTTGAAATATAGATAAAATATATAATACAAGTGATATTTTTGCAGAAGATAAGAACGACTTGGCAGACAGGACTACTGCAAAACGGGATTTCTTCACATTATTAACCTGAAATTGTGAAGAACTACACTCCGTGAGCAGTTTATTAGGTATAACTGTACACCAGCTTGTTAATGCAAATATTTAATCAGCCAATCATGTGGCAGCAACAAAATGCATAAAAGCATGCAGACAAGGTCAAGAGGTTCAGCTGACCAAATGTCAGAATGGGGAAGAAATGTGATCTAAGTGACTTTGACCGCGGAATGATTATTGGTGCCAGACAGGGTGGTTTGAGTATCTCAGGAACTGCTGATCTCCTGAGATTTTCATGCACCGCAGTCTCTAGAGTTTGCAGAGAACAGTGTACGGGTACGCTTTTTACAATTTTCGACTTTCTTTGACCATGCAACGTTAACAGTGTGAACGAGTGAGAAGCTAGAACTCACACACGGTCATACAGGTGGCTAGAGATCCCTGAGTGAGCACTGTTCTGTGCTGCTGCAGTTTGTGTCGGGACACAAATTGACCGGTCGTATGAAACACGGCACGGAGCAGATCTCAGACCTGGGCGAGATTCCTGACCCGGTGTGTGACCTTCCGGCATTCCGGGAGCGGCGCGTTCAGTGGGATCGGGACCGCCGCAGCGCTGGGAGTACACACCAGGTCATCAGATTCCGCAGCGTCCCACATGGATTTCCGGGATCAGGTATCGCAGAATCGCATGGGTTAGGAAGGAAAACATTTGGATATGGAGTTTCACAACCAATGTGACATAACTTATGAATGGTATGGTTTCTGCAAAAATATTGCAAGCAAACCTTTGAGATTGCTTGTTGAGTATGTTAAAATGCTGCTCTTGGAGACAATCAAGTTTTTTTTAATTTATCCTTTTGCAAACATGCACACACACACAAGCATGCACACACACACACACACACACACACACACGTACACACACACACACCAGTAGGACCAATTCAAAGAACTCGAGTACAGCAATATACAGCAATATAATAATAACACACAATTATGAACAGAACTCCTTATGCAATAACAACAATCATAAAAACCTGAGTAGTGAAAGTAAGAGCAGATTAGTGCAGCATTGAGCAGAATGCAGCATCGAGCAGAATGCAGCATCGAGCAGAATGCAGCATCGAGCAGAATGCAGCATCGAGCAGAGTGCAGCATAGAGCAGAGTGCGGCACTGAGCATTATGTTTTGAAAAATAATGCAGGAGATAGAGTCAGAGTTTGAGTTTGAGGTCAGGACAGCTCAGCTGGTCAGCTCTTTTCATGGCCAAGGGCTACAAGGGGTACGAGGCATTCCAGAAAATGACCCATAATTCACAGGGGTAATTTACACACCCATCCCCCAGTACAGGTGCTCCATGCAAGGTGTCCACCCCCCCCCCCCCTGCTGGCATACATCAACAGATGACATGGTGTAAAGTGACATTTTGCCCCCACATTCCGCAGATTCTGCCCTTTTCCCAGCTGGTGTCTGTCCAGCAAGCCCAAGATGCAGTGGTCAACCGTGACCTGTGGTCTGTCCAACCCCCACCCCCCCCCCATAATTGGTTTTCCTACCTCCCATGCTTCAGACAGGTGGCTGGGTCAGGACACCCGCTTAAAATGGGCAAGCCAAACCACTTGCACAGGGTTATGACCCCCCCTGACCTTTGACCCGGGATGCACCTGCGGTGGCCGTCCATTGGTCCGGGGGTTGACCATCTCCAGTTGTCAGGTGCTTCCCCCTGTGTTTCTCAAGGACCACAGTTCCCATCATGCCCTGTCAACACCTTCCAAATGCAGCGACTCCAATGGAAAAACACAACAGCCAAACTGTCATCCTAAACCGGGAGGAGGGTGTTGCATGCTCAACAGGAGGCGTGCAAAATCCTCCCCAAATGTGACTCAAAGCTCAACTTGTGTCCACACTGGAAAGATGCACAGAAAGAGACCTGATGCGAAAAAACACAACCATTAAATCTGGACAAAGAAATATGATCACGGTCCACAAATAGCAAGGTTTTCTCAACCATGACCAAGTTTTTCATTGACCTTTACAACTTACATAGATTTGTATTAGCTATACATTTATTGACCAATGACTATCTTCAAATTCATTACATACATAGAAACTCAAAGGCACTTCCCACTGACTAGAAAAAAAGACTCAGGATTATGTCCAATTAATTAATGATTACACAATCTATTGTACATACAGAGACATCCGTGTGATGGTAATTACTATAGATGTTTTCCACTTGAATAAATGGTGTGCCAGTTTTTTTTCAGCGGGCCAAGTACCGTAATTATTACGATGAATTCCTCTGCATTAGCTTCAACGTAAGACTGATAATTCTGTGGGCAGCATGGATCAGATAACAGCTCAGAGACTTGCATGAGTAAACAAACCTCTGAATAATCATTACCCCTTTCATCTGCCCGCACTTATATGCACATTAATTAGGGGCTGACACCAGCTTCCACAGAAGTGGTGCCGCGCGGCTCATAAATGGTGGTGAAAGTTAAAAATGCTTTTCACAGCTGTCCTCACATTCATCACAGACATACAGACTTACATACAACATCTAGCTCACGCAAAATATACTGTACATATACCACAGCCATGAGGACTAGTAGGCCCCAGTCTGCCATCACATTAGCAGAATTTAAACAGTAAATAGTGTTTCTTGCTAGCTTCACCCGTTTAGTTGTGATTCCTGATCCTCATTGGGATGTGCATGTTTTTATGTTTGATATATTTGTGCTAGAGTATGCTTTATGTTTGATATATTAGTGCTAGAGCATGCTTTATGTTTGATATATTAGTGCTAGAGCATGCTTTATGTTTGATATATTAGTGCTAGAGCATGCTTTATGTTTGATATATTAGTGCTAAAGCATATTTTATGTTTGATATATTAGTGCTAGAGCATGCTTTATGTTTGATATATTAGTGCTAGAGCATATTTTATGTTTGATATATTTCTGCTAGAGCATGCTTTATGTTTGATATATTAGTGCTAGAGCATGCTTTATGTTTGCTATATTAGTGCTAGAGCATATTTTATGTTTGATATATTTCTGCTAGAGCATGCTTTATGTTTGATATATTAGTGCTAGAGCATGCTTTATGTTTGATATAGTAGTGCTAGATCATGCTTTATGTTTGATATATTAGTGCTAGATCATGCTTTATGTTTGATATATTAGTGCTAGAGCATGCTTTATGTTTGAAATATAAGTGCTAGCGCCTTCAGGTTGCACTGCCTGCTGTTCGGGGGGTTTCCTGCGACAGAGTGGTCAGATGTTCGTCAGTAGCGTTTCCGCCTTATAGACGCAGTCGTGTCCTGGCCATTGTTGACCGGCAGAGTAATTGAATAACAATTGATGATAAACGGGGGCCTGGTGACATGCATCACCATCACTCTTTAATTAGTGTCTGATTCAGCCAGGAGGTGTGGAGGTGGAGGAGGAGGAGGAGGAGGGAGGCCATCACTGCTACGTCACTCTAAAGCACTGAAATGGATTGCCATTGAACATACTTTTTGACACCAAAGCTTTTCAGTATATAGAGAAAATACATTTTCCACAGAATTGTTTAAATCCTAGTTTTTGAGTATTTCATGTATTACAATAAAATAAATGAACACTTTGAAAAATGTTTAAAAAAAGATCATTTTCTTTTTTAATGAGTTTTGCATTTGTGTCCATTTGGAACTATTTGACAGCAGTCAGGCAGTGCCTGTGGAATACTGTGACACGAGGCCTCTCGATTGGCTCAGTCTGTAAAAGTGCTCACAACACCACAGTTTGTAGCCTAGACATGGATACTTCACAGTTAATAGCATAGCATTAGGCAGCTGTGACTAATCTCTATGCTTTGCCTAATACACCACTGCAAAATAACATGTCTGACATGACAGATGTTTAATCCTATCACACAAAACATCCATTTCAATCATTTTTTTGCTTTTTCACTTTTTTTCAAATCTATTCTTTATTTATACAGGTCTTCTTGTTGAGATTTAAATCCCTTTGCAACAGAGACCTGTTAAAGAGACATAAAACAAGTATAGAGAAATTGCTTATAACTGCACAAGAAGATAGTCTGCAAAAAAAATATTAATAATAAGTTCAACAAAAAAATCTGCCTGACTTTTGGACCCATCCTGCACAGACGCTCAGCAGATTCACAGATCTGTTTAATCTGTTCATCGGCCTGCATAACGGGCACAGTGTCACGAGCCAGCCGGATCATTTCAAGATGAGTGAACACCTAAAAACATGTCTGTGCAGCATTAACGCAACCAATTTCACATCCAACAACGCAACCCTAATATTTCATTTTAATAAATTATTTTTAATCTGACAATAATGGTGTGCAGAGGTAGGGCGCAACAAAATCACAGATAAAAAAAACAACAACAAAAAAACTGAACGGAATGATGCCAATACCCAAAATGGAGGCCAAAATAAGTGGGACAGAAGTAAATACAGTGGGGGCATTTGGGTTTTGGCAGGAACATGTGTGTTTGATCCACGAGTCTGTGGCATGACAAGCCCACTCAATAGCAACTCCCAAACATTGTGCATGTCCTGAAGTCAGCGAGTATGCAGTTATCTGAAACCTCTGAACCACCTTGCACATGCTGGGCTAATAAACGTAGCCACATCTCGAAATGGTGAGCGGTGGGTATGACGTCCCCATTTCCAAACTGATGATCTGCCCTAATCCCGGCAGCTACACAATAGCTAATACTCAGGCAATAGCATTTAGCTTGCGATTAAAAAAGAATATTGCTGTGCATGTAGACATATGCTGGCCACGCATTGGCAAGACGTCCACAGGCATCTTTGGACTCTCTGGGCTGCAACGGTGCAGCTCTCGCTTGTCCTCACTTGTTGACAACAATTTTGGGTGTTTTTCGAGGGCTCGACATGTCGAATCTTGGAAGGTAATTATCTCTGCACTCTCGAAGATGAAACAAGACAGAGCACTTCGAAATGACCGTTCAAAGTGCAAAACTGCATGGCTTGAACCAAATGTTTAGTTTTGAGGAAGAGCCAAGGATTTATAATTGGCCAGACATATCTTATCTAACTGTTTGTAGCAGCTATTAGAAAGTTCATCGAGGATGCATACATAATGTGGAAGATTAATTTGATTGTTTGATACCTAGTTCAAAATCCCAAGTTGATGTATGCTGTATTTTGTCACTGTGCTTTATCGCTAATTTGCTTCATTTTGTCTGGTTTAGTAAGCAAAAGCTCATGTCTTGAAAATAATACATACTTGCAAGCTAGCCAACTTGATACAAATGATTAGCCATATTTTAAACTGAACAGGGTGTCTATTTTCTGGTCATGCAGAGTATCTCACCTAGCCAACTGCAAAAACAGTGACAAAAACAGTATAAAATAGTGATTTTGAAGGTAGTCATTTAAAATGTTTATGGTTAAGTTCTTTATGACACATTTTATATTTTATTTCAGCAAGAGCACAGTTGAACTGCTACATTGTCCAACCCCAGAGCTATTTTGGCTCTGCAGTGGTCATTTTTGAGGTGAAACCAAGTCCAGGTTTTTTTAGCCCGGCTACATCTTGTTAAAACCTAGTCCATTTATGTGATATAATTTGTTTATCTGACGCTTTTATCTGAAACAACTTATACTTGATTAGACTAAGCAGGGGAGCAATGTGGGGTTAAGGGTCTTGCTCAAGGGCCCAACAGCTGTGTGGATCTTATCGTGCCTACACCTGGGCTTGAACCTCCAACCTCCTGGGTCCCAGTCATGTACCTTAGCCCCTAGGCTACAGGCTGCCCCAGTCATGTACCTTAGCCCCTCAGGGCCTAAACAGACTAGAACATCTAGGGGTGGAAAGACAGGTTGAGAGATGTCTAGATTGCAGCTTTTGTTCACAGGGTCATTACTACTATTGGTGAATTTGTTGTGGCCCGCAAGTAAAAAAACATTAAAAAATGTATGAAGTGTTCAGGCTTTCTAACCTCTCACAACTGTTTAAGACCTTGGACTGCAGTTCCCACTTGCTGGAAATCTTTCAGTGAGCAGGAAGCTTTAAAAGTGTGACTTTTACAATGAGATACAATGACATTTCACATATTTTTCGTCCATCCCCATCTCCTAATCCCACAATTTCACTTAATGTTAAATATGCGTTTCCTGGCTTATCTTCTAATTCTTCTCTACACACTGTGACCTGCTTTAACCTTTACTTTAGGATTTGGCTGCCTTTTCCCATCCTGGCCGCACAAACAGAACTGCGGAAAGAGAGAGGGATTAAGGAGGAAACAAAATTAAACACTACCACCTCCCTCAGCAGGCTCAGCTTTGAGGAGAGCCAATCAGCTTCCGGCCTTTGGGCCGGTGATGACACAAGTTATTACATTTTAAAACTGTATATTTGGACAGGAGACTGGCTCGAGTCCGGAGGCATTTTGAAAAATGCTAACATTTCTCATTGTGTGTACAAGGATTATAGACTGGTATGGTACTGATATCTTAAACAAACACTACAGCTTCAGTTCGTCGTATATTAAGTAACCTTTTCTCAATATGTTTTACTATTCTAAGGAATGTAGTACCGGGACATAGGGACTGATCTAGAAAATAATTTGTGCCGGAAAATGTGAGAAACACCCCCCCCCCCATACAGACACACACAAGCACACACACACACACACACACACACAACAACAACACACACACATGCACATACACACACACACATACACACACATACACACACACACACAAGCACATACACACATACACACATACACACACACAGACACACACATACACACATACACACACACACATACACACACATGTCAAACACACATACACACACACAGACATACACAGACACACGCACACACATACACACACACGTCAAACACACATACACACACACACAC
Organism: Conger conger; assembly: GCF_963514075.1. Lineage (NCBI taxonomy): Eukaryota > Metazoa > Chordata > Actinopteri > Anguilliformes > Congridae > Conger > Conger conger. Next base: position 13,097,046 of record NC_083762.1, on the reverse strand, counting down.
ACACACACACATACACATGCAGGCACATACGCATGGACACCCACACACCCCTCACACTCTGAGAGAGTGCACAGGCTGTATCAGAGCCACATGCTCAGTGCTGATGGGCCGATCCCTCAGTGGGAAACACTCGACTGGGTAAACGTCATGTCGAGCGCTCGGTGAGTGGATAATGAGGGAGCGTTGTTTACAGTCCGCGCCGGGCGTCTTAACGCAGGCGTGTTCGCTGTGCTTCTCCGCTCTTGTCTCTTCCCTTTCATGTCGGAGGATTACACAGGTGTTGCCAGCTAAGTCTCAGGCCTCAGGAAATTCACACAACATGACACCGAGAGAACTTAATCCCTGCCCGGCGCAAATCAGCATTCTTCGGCTAGCTCGGATAGTTCCAGAATGAAGGGACGTCTGTGAAATGTGCAGTCGCCTGAGATGGCTGTTGAAGTCTTGAACCTGATTTAAAGTAATGTTTGTTTGTTTTTTTCTGAATGCACAGGTTAATGCATAATCAATTATTTATTCTAGAGGGTATGTTAAACAGAGATACAAAAGTTGCAAAAAAAAAAGATCACTCACAAAACGGGAAATTTGACATGCCAAAATATTATTTGTAAAAAAGCATATGCCAAATATTGGTAGACCAACAGAACATTAATTAAAGGCAAATACACATGTTCTCCTGGATGAGTTTAAGCTGTAATAGGAAATCATCTCTGACATGAATATGGACAAAAGCAAATCACCCTTATACCTGAGTTCCACAAAGCAGGCTGGACCCCACCCACTCCGCCCAAATCTGTAACACGGACTAAAATAAAAAGCTGTTTTACTCTGTGTAGTTATCCAGCTAGCTCAGTTATCCTGCTTTGTGGGACAGGCCCCTGAGTGCATGATCTCACTAAATACAAGCTGTTTACTAAATCCTAGCCCTGTCCCTCATTTCACCACTACCCTAAAAACCATGAGATTGTAAATTATATGTGTAAATAAATAAATAAATAAATACAGTTTACAGCTAACAGGAAGTGGCACGGGCAGTGAGAATGATCTCCCATAGCTTTACCTGATGTGAAGTGCGAGAGCCCAGAACAAAGACGGCAGATGCACTCTGGGTAATATTTGCATGTGCTTCTAATCAGATTGCGAAGATACAGCTGACTGCACAAAGCAAAATATAATAAACACTGGAGAATACAATAAAAATCTAACTCAAAACAGACTCGGTTAAAATTGAGTTCTTCTGCTGAGATACATTTATTATGTATGGAGTAATATAAAGTGATCAGGAATATTAGAATTCATTCCCCATCCACAGCTGAGCAGCTAATGTGCAACAAACGTTTGGAACCTGATCTGTTTTTCCCATCACATTCATGAGATTTCAATCCTCTCAGCGCAGATACTCGTGCTAACATCAAACGCTAACGGCCCAGTGCACCGCACTGAAATCCGCATACCCCCCCATCCTTTCATTCACTTTGCCAGCGATGCAGTTAGAAATGATGAAGAAAGATATAACTGTGATCCGGACTCAATTGTATTGGATTGTGTAAAAGGGATCTGGGGAAACTAGCATGCGAACGTCACAGGCTTCGACAATAACCCGACAGAACAAAGACACGTTATTATAAAGCCTGGAACATCGAGAAATTAGCTTTTAAGAAGTTAAAACCCATTAATGTCTTCACCGTTTTAGACATTTTTAGAGATAATGCACTTTAACTACCATTTAAGGCATGTTAAACAGCAATCTTTAAAAAAAATCATACTTGGTATGTACGTACATGCCCTAAGGATACCCATACAGACTTTCATCTTTCCACACTAAACAGCATGACCTCTGCAGGCATTGTTCGTCATTCTTCATCGCATGCTATTTTAGTCTTTGGTGAAATATGGGATAAATTGGCCAGAATGAATCATGCAAGAATCAATAACAAAATCAGGCCTATGGTGCCACATGGACAGACCCGTTTGACATACAAGCCTGAAACTGCAAGAGACACTTAAGAAACAAAATGGAGATTCCCATATGTGGGATATGCTGAGATTTCGAGCCGACCCAAGCCCCCTGCTGTCTTTCTCATATGACTGGATTTGGCCGTGTGACAGGGAACGAATCGAGAGGAGTCTCTGTAATGGAAGTCATCACGGGCAGAAACAGCAGTCAAATACTTGTGCTTATTGGAACCAATAGACACACCGTACCGTTTAAGGCATGGGGGGGGGAGTCTGCAGGGCTTGCTCTAAACTCAGCTGCTCATTCCTCACTGGTGTACAACGTGCTGGAAACGAAGGCTACAGAGGACGGGAGCTCTGTCCTTCGCAGAATGCTTCTTATTACTGTATGGTTCAGGGTAACATTGTATATCCGTCGTCCGCAAGTAACCCTGGGATAAGCGCGTTAAATAAACAAACACACAAATAAATAAATAAACCAGGAAGCAAGTTGGTGTAAGTATGTAGGTAAGTAAATAAATATAGCGCCAGTTTCTCAGTGAGTTCAGGAAAACTAAAAGGACATTAATGAACAAATGAACCCCACATGCATCAGTGGCAGCCCTGTGCTTCAGCCGGGGTGAGGTAGAATATGCATGAACGCTGAACACACTGTAGAGATGGTACCTGCCAGGAAAGTCTGCTCAAAATGGCATTGCTTAGAAATGTTTCCTGTCTACTTTCCAAAAAGTAAGACGAAAAACAGTGTGCGATTCTACACCGTATGGGGAAATGGCACCCAGGATGCTCCACAGTAAAACGTGACACTCGTAAAACATCACAGAGGCCGAATATAAAAATAGACAGGAATGCATTAAACAACAATTTAACTGTGTGTGCATGTCTCCACTTTCTTCTTATTACCACTACACAGGAAACACCTCCTCTGTGCGGCCTATTTTGGATAGGCTTCATGGAAGACACACGTCATACACTCACAAACACACACACAAACACACACACACACACACACACACACACACACACACACACAGATCAAACGTGGACGGAACAGTAACACAAGAACGTTAAGCATCCACTTTCACTCAGGCAGAGTTATCCACTCCATGAATTACTTTAACAGCTCTGTAATGGGCAAGAAAGAGCAAGATGGAGATCTTTAATGCCAGTGACCTTTTGGTCCATCTGGGTTTGTTGAGGATTATGACACATGGGCTGCCATTTTACAGGACACTCCCAGGGTCTGAGCCCCATCAATGGTGATGGAGCCTCTGAGTCAGAAAATGGACTCCCCCATCACAGGAAAATTGACTCCACCATCAGAGGGAAATGGACTCCCCCATCACAGGAAAATGGGCCCCACCATCACAGGAAACTGTCACCCCCCTTCGCAGGAAAATAGACTCCCCATCACAGGAAAATGAACTTGGGCTGACAATCCTTAGCCCTGACCCAGCCAGGTCTCTCACTAGCCCATTAGAAACGTGCGCGGCTGCCAGACGTGACACAGTAATGAAATTAATCATCTTCTGTGGGACAGGTCTGCAGGCTTCCGCAGGCTGGACCTGGTCGTGGAGGAGAGTGTGTTTGACAAAACGAGGCTTGGCCTCTGGACCCAGATAACGAGGCTGGAGGCTTGGCCTCTGGACTCAGATAACGAGGCCGGTGGCTTGGCCTCTGGACTCAGATAACGAGGCCGGAGGCTTGGCCTCTGGACCCAGATAACGAGGCCGGAGGTTTGGCCTCTGGACCCAGATAACGAGGCCGGAGGCTTGGCCTCTGGACTCAGATAACGAGGCCGGAGGCTTGGCCTCTGGACCCAGATAACGAGGCCGGAGGTTTGGCCTCTGGACCCAGATAACGAGGCCGGAGGCTTGGCCTCTGGACTCAGATAACGAGGCTGGAGGCTTGGCCTCTGGACTCAGATAACGAGGCCGGAGGCTTGGCCTCTGGACTCAGATAACGAGGCTGGTGGCTTGGCCTCTGGACTAAGATAACGAGGCCGGAGGCTTGGCCTCTGGACTCAGATAACGAGGCCGGAGGCTTGGCCTCTGGACTAAGATAACGAGGCCGGAGGCTTGGCCTCTGGACTCAGATAACGAGGCTGGTAGCTGACAGGTGTGTGGTGATGAGACCAGGCATCCCCGCACTGTAAACACACACACCAGCGCCCGGGGCCTCGTCCCGGGAGGGGAGAGCGTGTTTGACATCATTAATTGGCTTTTCTGTGTTAGGAGTCAAAGAGATGAAAAGGTTTATCAAGCTTAAATAATTAATTTCGCCCCAAATTCGCTGACAGTTCAGTTCTTCCGAAGGGGGAAGAAAAAAAAAAGCTAATTTCTCTTTTCTCAACTTTCCTCCCACCCACACAAGCTCTCATACAGTGGGTTCATAACGGCCGAGGCCAGAGAATGTGAGGTTTTTCATAAAATATAATTAAAATGGAATTTAATTAACTGAAACCAGCAGAAAAGGAAATGGGTCCTTTTTATCACTTACAATAGGCAAAGATTAGTGGCCCACATTAGTAGACTAATGTGGCATAAATTTTATTCCAATTAGTTCAAAATGAAAAAGAAAATTATGTATTTAAATAATAGCATGGACTGTTACACATATCGTTTTAATCACTAACTTATCAATTGCTTCTTTGCTCTCATAATTACCATAATTAATGCCTTTGAAATCTATCCCTATACGGAGGATTAAAAGTTAGAGAGCACCTGATGTTCAACAATCAGCACAAGTCTGAGAACTGAGAACTACTTCTACAGGAACTCTGCGAGGGACAATCAGCATATAATGCGAATAAGATAAGGTCTGAACACAGTGAGGCAGCCGTATCCGTGGAGATCTTTCAGGCCGCTCAGTCTGTTCAGACACATAACAATGAGTACAGAATGAAAAGGCCAAGCTGTCCATTTCAATAACTGGACACAGATTCAGAAACTGGCATATTTGGTCGCAAAATAATATGTACTATTCATCGAAAAAATATATAGAAAGAAATTAAATAAAAGAAACCAGACAATGGCAATTAAAGTTCATCATGGCTGGAATACATTCCCCTGCACTTTTACAGACGGCTGGATCATAATCTTAACGTAAGGCCCCCCCTCCCCACATTTATAGCTGAAATTATGTCCCTGCTTGAAGAGGCACTACCTATGTTTGACACTCAGTAGCTTAGGTCAGGGTGGTGGGGTTTCAGACCTTTATCAGTTTCCATACTTAGCAGGATCAAGGCTCAGGGGTATTTTGGAAGGCGGGGGGGGGGGGTCGCTCTGAACAAAACAGTTTGTGCCATAGGCCAGCACGCTGTACATTACATTACATTACATTACATTAGATTACAGGCATTTAGCAGACGTTCTTATCCAGAGCGATGTACAATGAACCGCAAATCAAACCCAGGGACAAGTGTGTAGAGGAGAGTACAGTTCTGATGTACGGCTGTAAGCAGGCGATAGAGCTGACACAGCACCAGGAGGAAGAGTGCCATAGCAGTGTTGTACCTGTCAGTGCTCTACCCCAGTGTCACCAGGAGGAAGAGTGCCATAGCAGTGTTGTACCTGTCAGTGCTCTACCCCAGTGTCACCAGGAGGAAGAGTGCCATAGCAGTGTTGTACCTGTCAGTGCTCTACCCCAGTGTCACCAGGAGGAAGAGTGCTATAGCAGTGATGTACCTGTCAGTGCTCTACCCCAGTGTCACCAGGAGGAAGAGTGCCATAGCAGTGATGTACCTGTCAGTGCTCTACCCCAGTGTCACCAGGAGGAAGAGTGCTATAGCAGCGATGTACCTGTCAGTCCTCTACCCCAGTGTCACCAGGAGGAAGAGTGCCATAGCAGTGATGTACCTGTCAGTGCTCTACCCCAGTGTCACCAGGAGGAAGAGTGCCATAGCAGTGATGTACCTGTCAGTCCTCTACCCCAGTGTCACCAGGAGGAAGAGTGCCATAGCAGTGCTGTACCTGTCAGTGCTCTGCCCCAGTGTCACAGCACGGGTGTGTCTCCTAACCCAAACAGCCTCTCTCCCAGTGGGCAGGCACTGACTGTGGAGCCCTGCTGTGAAGTTTAATAACGTCCAATTCCCCTCACTCCCCAAACACCCACCTCCACCCACAGGCGCCCGAGGCCACGTGTGCATGTTGTAGCCACACTGATTTGGGGTTTGGGTTATATGAAGAGGACGAGAGATAGAGATAAATGACTGCTGACTGACAGTCCCCCAGGTCATGCATTGGACACGCTTCACTTCACGTGTATATTAAAACACATCCCAGCAACTCCTCAGATATTACCTTTCCAGTGCCTCTGGGGTGCAGGGTCGCTGAAATCCACAGCATTTGGCATTATCTCTAGGCAGATATCACAGTTTAACTGCCAATCATTTATATTCTTTTGTAAGTATCGCACCTACTCAACACACTGTAAAATGTCCAGTGTCATTCAACTCTCAGAAATAAAGTAGCAAAAAGTGCCTTAAAAGGTTGTTTTCAGGCTTGTCACTGGGGAAGTAACCTGCCAGCAATATATAAGTCATTTTTGTCTTCCAAACATTTTGTTTTCTATTCATTTTGCCTTTTTGTTTGGAAAACGTACTCATTTGTACCCAAAGAGAACATTAATGTACTTTTATGGTACTTTTTGGAAAATTTGATCCTTGAAGAACTGTACCTCCGCTGTTACTTTATTTCTGAGAGTGTACATATGACTCCAATCAGAGCCATATGTAATCTGTAAGAGTTTATTTAACATGAACATTTTGCTGTGTACCCATTTAGATTACAGTAATGCGTAGGCATAGGTTTATTTCAAATTTGGGAGAGTCACTGCTGGACCACTCTTTCAAATGTCAAGCCCGACAAACATATTAGCTGGTCTAGCATATTCATTCATATGAAAATACTGAGGGTGACATGCCTCCCTGTCTCCCCCCAAACCTACAATCAATTATTGTATAATTGTAATTGTACAAGTTCAATTATTGATTTCATTGCTCGCAAAAATGAGCCCATTGCCTCACAAAAGGCCACAACCTTTGTGATTATGTTCTTATTTATTATTCAATGATGCGGCTTTAATGTGGCTAGTGTTCGTTTTCGCTCAAGTGTGTGATACTGAATCCTAACCTGACAGCACTACCATTCATTAAGACTAATTATTTTCTTTGTGAACACATAAAAGATAAATAATTATATTCATTGCCTCATCAGTGGAAACAGAATGAAGCTACGGCAACCAATCTGTTAGCCATTGAACACGAGCGAATGGCCAAGCATCCTTATAAATGACATTGCATGTAAATCATTTTTATGTAATGCATACAAGCCCAGATCACACTGGCTCAAATGTGTGGGTGTGTTGTGTTAGAGAGCTGTCTCCCACACGCTCATAGGGCCACTGTTACTCCGAATGTACAGTCCACCAGCACACTGGAGTCTTCATTTAAAAGCAAAATGCGTGATAGATTGGAAAAGAACAAGAAATCACATACACCATATTAAGCCTAATATGCACATTATATCCCTGTGGTATAATTTTATGCAAGGTGTGGAAGACTATGTTGTATTACGATGTGCAATAATATACAAATATATTTACAAATATATACAGTTTTTTATCCAAGGCTGTCCCATGGTGTTTGTGTGGTGGAAGAGGGCGATTCAGAGCCAGTCCAGTCCCTCAGATGGCCTCCACACAGGGACATAATCCCTCACCTCCCCCCCGGGCCCCTGGGGCCCCCCACCCCAGCCACGGGGGACGGCCCAGCCCTAATTGCAGCAGGCGGTTCATTGAGGGCTGATAATTGATTTGAATAGATTAGCCATTTTGAAGCAGCAACAAAAGGCACCTGAAGCAGTTGGTACGTTGACTCCCCTCATCTGCAACTTTCAATTGCCGGGGCAGTCTAGCGCGACCCCCTTAACGTCACTTCAGTTCATTACCTACATTTATTACACCTCAGAGAGGGGACAGCTCCACGCTCTCCGTCCACACCCCAGCATCCATCCCGCCAGCCCCCTGACCCCATAAAGAGACAGGGAAATGGAGGTTTTCATCGCGACTCCTGACCTTTAAGCTACATAATGGATGATGATAAAAGATCATCTTTTAAGCAGACTAATGCGGGCCCTGAAATGGTCTGTCATTGAGACAAGGCCTGTGCAGACGCAGTCCTGTCTTCATCTGGTGGCTGTAATGGGCTTAGGGACAGGCACGATGAGGTGAGCTGTTCATAATGCAAGCATCAATGACTCTTTGGAGCTTTGCCTCGAAGACAGCCGTCAGCACTGAATCACTGAATCACTGAATCACTTCGGCTGGCTTCAAGCTAGAAAAGGAAAGAAGAAGAACACTTGCTGTTTTCAAATAATAAAACTAGCAAAGTTTTTATTGGTCAACTGTCAGTGCTGCGCAATTCATTGTAAATGCAGGTTGATAAATGGATTTGAAATGGTAAATGGTAAATTTGAAGAATTAGATTGTGTTCATGTGATGCAGATAGGCTTACTCTTTTCCATCCATAAATTGTACATGTTGGGGTCCATTTCATATTAGCGAGTTTCTGAGGCACAATAAAAAAAAGTGCACCTACTCCCATAGAATAACGTGTACTTCACATCCGTTACTGAAGCTGGTACTATTAATATAGTATATGATTATTCAATGTTAATATAGTCCAGAGTTTGTTAGCCAGAAGCAAATCTGCTGCTACTGCTCCCATTTACAGTGAATGTTATTTTTATTTAAATGTCTTTTTATTTAACCCTCATTTCATTTGGACTCATGGTCCAGTCCATGCGTCCTGCAGCCTAGCTTTTTCCATGGTCAACAGCGATAAGTTGCTCTCAAAAGGATCTGGTTCCCCAAGATGGGGAAAACACTGTATGTATGAAAGGACTGCATGGTTCTTCCGATATGGATATAAATACCCACAGATGATCAGCGGACAGTCTGCACTATAGCCTCATATTCATTATTTCCTTTCAAAACCTGGACTGGATGAACAGGAGTACAGGGTCAAAACGATAAAAAAAGTGTCACAGTCCACATGCTTATGGATCGCACTGTACACATTTGTGTCCAGAAGGCATTCATGAGAAAATGCCCTCTACCCGTGTTTGTCACGCATAGACAATGACATCTTTCCTACCAGGACCCGTAGACACAAGCTCCTCTCCAATCTGCTGTCACTCATCTGCGCTGGCCCCGCCCCCTGTCTGAGGCTCATGTTCTGGGCCCTGTCATGAGCAGTAACCTCCCACCCTGCGCTTTCCTCCTGTCAATCACGCTGATGGCAGCACACACACTGAGCACACACACTGCAGTGGCCAAAGCGTGGGTACTGGGGGCAGCCTGTAGCCTAGAGCCTAAGGAGGGTTGGCGGTTCAAGCACCGGTGTTGCCATGATAAGATCTGTGCAGCTGACGGGCCCTTGAGCAAGATGCTTAGCCACATGTTTCTCCATGGAGGATGGTTCCCTGCTTAGTCTAATCAGCTGTAAGTCGGTTTGGATAAAAGCATCGGTTAAATAACAGTAATATAACGTAATGCAATGCTGTAACTTCCTGTCTGACCAATTGGATCAGCCAAAAGGATGATCTGCATCACACGTTCTCTGCTCTACACACATTCTCTTCTATGATGCAATCTATGGCTTTGTGTCAGAAGGAATATAGGCTTACAAAGATCATTAATAGGAATAAGTACTACCATTACAATGTTCTCATCTTTCAGATAGCTGGAACACAGTACCATTATCATGAATAAAATACTGTAAAACCCAACAGAATTAATATGTCTAGGTTTGAATCTAGGTTCTGACATCAGCCAACTACGTTGGGCAGGGTGGTCTTACTGTTCCATGGGCTCTAAACTGTAGCTCTAATCTATCCAGTGTAGTGTAGGTAGACTAATGTCATTTAGCAAAGTGTCTTTGTTTAGGTGTAATATCTTTAACTCACCTAAATATTTCACTATTAAATTAAAAGCACTATATGCTAAAATGTATGAAATAATTATTATATAATAACAATTATTATTATTATTATTATTATTATTATTATTATTATTATTATTATTATTATCATTATTAACATTATTTTTTTGGTCTAATAGTCTTGGCATATTTGCATTTCATTCATATGTAAATATATCCATTTCATCAGGAAGCTACGAGACCCTTTCACATGGGCAATGCATGGTCTCCCCCTACGCTTGGCCTGACCAGACAGGCCCAGAGCCCCGTGTGGGTCATGGCAGAAGGTTATCTCTGCGTGGAAATATGAGCTCATTCAGCTGATTTATTCTGTGTTTTTATTTTTCACCAGACTGCTGAGGCCTGGCCCCGCGGGAGAGCCGTCTGTGTTGGTGGTAGTCTCCTTTCACAGTTATAAATCGCATTCTTTCTGCTTCTTTTACAAATTAGAAGCAGGGCTTTGGGCTGGCCTGGCGCTGAGGGGATGATCTGTTGAAGAGCACGTTCTAGTGGTTTCAGAGAGCACAGCAGCTTACAGCATTTCATTTTTACTGTATGCAGTCATCAGCAATATGCTGCTCAAGTACTCCTCTGAATACAATATAGACAGACACTGTTTACTAAGAAGAATTGACTACATACAGTGCAGTCTGTAAGTAATTGGACAGTCGTCTCTGCACATTAGCTTTGAAATAAATGACTATAAGAGCAGACAGTCCACTGTAATTTTAGGGTATTTATATCCATACTGAGTTATCCATGTATATTTTCTGTGTGAATAATGTTCATCTCAAATCTCTGTGTGAATAATGTTCATCTCAAACTACTGATTACAGAAGCAGTGCATTACATTGTTGGACAGTGCTGCGGTTCACTTCAAAAAGATTAGCACTCCATTCTCTGCTTCTCTCTTACTTACACACAAATCCTGAAAGCAGAAATTTTACTTTACATTTTTATCTAAAGCCTTGAAAAAACAAGGCTTACTCCAGATCCACTGACTCGTCATCACATGAAGAGCAGACTCCAGCTCACCGTTAGCGTTATGCAGCTCAGATCGGGCATTTCACAACCAATGCTACACAATCCAGAGACAACACAACGCTACTGAGACAATCTAAAACTGCAGCAGTAAGTATCATCCACTGATTTCAGGTTTCCTTGGGTATGTGTTAAATGTACTTGGGCTAATGGGCTAATTCGTGACAGCTGATTTCTGTTTTTTAAATATTTATTTATTTATTTATTTATTTTATTATTTTATTATTTTATTATTTTTATTACTTTTTAATGAAATATTTTAATATGCATAAAGGATTTGTTAGTGAATGTATTTATTTCTTTACTAATATAAAGAATAATGGTGTTTCACATGCACACAATTTAAAGTGAAGGTTCTTTCTAGCATGACAGTTTAACATCAAACATTGTACAAACACAAACAGTGAAAACTATGTTCAAAGAAGTATGAAGCAAATGCTAATGTTAATTAACATTACATTTTAAATGTGAATGAATTATTAAAAATACAAATATTAAAAATGCTGAACAGAAGTCAGGTGCATTCTGAAATCAAATTTTATTGAAATTAATTATTTAAACATTGAGTACTGCTTAAGGCCTGACAGAAAATAAATCTTATTTATGCTGGCTGAGTGTACCTTGCCTGTCGGTACCAGAGGGATGTTTTTGGCCTCTTAGAACTTTCTAAGAGTTTTTATTTTATGTCATATTTTCAAAGAATTAAAAAAAGTATTTTCATTCAATGATCTTTAAATAAAAATATAATTCCATTGTTTTTATTAGCTACACACCTGGCATTTAATTTACATTTTGCCAAACAAGCAATTGTCCAGCTGCAGGAGTATATCCCGTAAGACTTTTTTTTTGTTTATTTCATTTTAATTTTTAATCGTAGTTTACAAACAAACAATATTATTTACTCAGTGTGTTCTATCGGCTATTTTCACGATGGGCTTAGGTTAACACACTTGGATTGAACCCAGAGGAAGGCCAGTTTGCAGACATGTGTAGCTTTGCTCCTACAGACACAAAATAAAAGATTTATATGCCATGTTATTTTTTGTTCAGCTTTTCCAGCCTACAATGTCTTTTCTTAGGGAATAGCACCCCATGTTGCACTGAGCACCTCTCCAATTCACTTCAAACAAGAAAAGGTAGCATCATTTTCCTCTCTTCCATCTTGCAACATCATTTATTTATTTTAAGGATACAAACAAGCGAACGAACAAAGAGACACATTGGGTGTGTTCTGCCTGTAGAGCACTATCCACACTCTTGTTGCGAGCTGCAAACGTCGGCCTGAGCCTTTATTGCACCTTTTTCTCTCTTACTCCCATTCTTTCAGTCCCCAAAAAATATCTTGAATATAAGATAGCTGTCCAGAACACCAGCTCCAAGCCCATCCTAGGCCCATTTCGGCAGGTCCCTCCTCGCTGGCAGCTGCCCCATTGGACAGGCCAATTAGAATGCTTTTGTCTTACCGAGAGGGGCCTTTGTCCTCCAGCTCTGGGGACAGCAGGAGGGGGCCCGTGTGCCGGTCATCAGTCATAGCCTGAATGGCCCCAGAGAGGACCCCCCCTAAAGCCCCACACCCCCAACACCAACCCCCCAGTGAACGCAGAGAGATCATCACACTCAGGGCCTACTCTCACAACCATACCTCTCCACAGCCCAAGCGGACGGTCTCCTGACTCTCCTTAGCCTTCCACAGGCGTGTTTGCGTCTGGTCCAGCACCATTATTCACATTCCCAATCTTCCCCATAGCTTCCCACAGCAAGATGGAGCAACTACACAAAAACACAGACCCTAATGGATCTGTTTGTTTAAGTTGGTGTGAAGACACGTTAAAGCATTTATTCCAGGACTGCAGTAGGGTGTTAGCGCAGGGGGGGAAAAAATGAATTATTGATTTTTTTGGCCGCGCACAATCATATTCTGAGATGAATTATTGCATACCGTAACCGTGGCATCAGCCTGAAGGTTGTGGCTATAAATTCTTGGTTTGGAGAGACGTGGTATGCGTATGAATGCAGTGTGCAGGACAGGCTCCTGCATTGTGGGGCTCTAGTCCGGTAGCTTGGAAATAGACCTTGGTTCATAAGTACATAAGCCCGTAAAAAATATTCCAGATTAGACCAGTCCAGAGGAATCTAAGCCTGTATATAGTGGGTGGCCTGTAGCATAGTGGTTAAGGTAAATGACTGGGACACACAAAGTCGGTGGTTCTAATCCCGGTGTAGCCACAATAAGATCCGCACAGCCATTGGGCCCTTGAGCAAGGCCCTTAACCCTGCATTGCTCCAGGGGAGGATTGTCTCCTGCTTAGTCTAATCAACAGTACATCGTTCTGGATAAGAGCGTCAGCCAAAATGCCAATAATGTATATCTGATCTTCTTTAGAAGATTTTTGGGCTGCTTAGTCAAGCATTACATCTGCAGCTTCATAGATATTTTCCCAAAAATAACCAAAATAGCCACATACTTTGATTTGTCGGCATCTTACAATCTGGCAAAGTAAAAGCCATTGGTTGCTTGTATTCAAAGAGCTCCCAGAATTTCTAGGTTGTATACACTGGGACAACAAGTTGGCAGGCAAACTTGTTGCATGTCAGATCTCCAAATAAGTACAACACATTTGTGTCTTCCTTTTAAGGGATGTCCTTCAACTATTCCTTTGACGCAATAACTAATGCCCTCAGATTTAAAGGAAACGTGTTTTTCTCCATTCCTGTTTATATTTTGCAATGTTATATTTTCTATTCAGCAGCAAGTAACAAGATGACTTGTTTTCAAAGGAGGACGGTTTTAAGATCTTGAATCATCATGAAAGATCTTGGCAATACGATGAAACAAAGCTGGCAGGGCTATACAATCATTTGGCCAAGTAGTACAGTATGGACATACAAATCAGCCCTTGATTTATTTGGATGAAAAATGAAGTTCTGGCTCAGGTGGGTGCTGCACATCGGTGGTGGTCGAGGTGGGTTTCCCCCTCATCACTGTATCACAACTGCTTCGAGTGTGAGAGTGTGATCTATCTATCATGACAATATGAGCTGTTTCTCAGGCACTTTGCCCAGCAGAAAAGAAGAAGAAAAAACCCCCAGGCCCTGCCATGACCCACCGCCGACATGGCAAGCTGTTATCGCCGTTCTCTCCGCTTCCAGGTCGCAACCCTCAGCGGCGGCAGTTATTACCGCGCAGCGTGTCGCCACGGCAAGGCCTCGGCAACCGACTTCCCCCTGGCAACCGCCCGCCCTCCTCCGCCACCTCCCCAGCCGCCCCCCCCCCCCCTCCCCCCCAAACTGCGGGACTGACAAAAACACGGTGGGAGTGGCGCGGGGAACAGGCTGGCTGCTCGGCTGCCAAGGCCTCTGAAAGGACTCCTGGAACCGGGGAGAGGACACAGACCCGAGAGGCGCCATTACGCACATTACAGCGGAAACTCTCCTTTTACTCTCTCTCTCTCCCTTTAGATTTTGTCTTAGTAAGTCTTTGTCAGGCTTAATACTGCAGGAAGGGCAACAGCAGTGGCTTCTGCCTGGGAGATGACTTGCGGTAGGAAAATCCGGAATACTTTGAGGAGGGCCAACGGAAGTTTGATTTCACAATGCAGATGCTGCTGTCCAGCAGTATAGACTGTGGTATTATTATTGACATTTTACTGCCCATCCAATATTACTCATGACTCTGTATTCCAATATTATATTTGAGCATTTGTTGATCTTGCGATATCAGACTACCAGTAGTCTTTGTGGTAATAAATACAGTGGCGTCGACACTTTGCCAAACTAGCAAGAAAACATGAGCATATATGCTATATCCAGCCCCACTCATCTATGAATGCACATGGATCACAAGGAGGTACTGATTTTGATATTGTCCTTTAAAGAGTCTTACATTCTAGACTAATTGATTGAGATTTTCACACATAGAACTAATTTAAGACGTAAGATATTTCCCATCATGACTCAGAACCCTGATGTCAGACAGCACTGAATGAGAGCTGTTGCACTGGCTCCTGCATGATGTCAGCTCAGGAGAATTAGATGAAATCATTCAACAACAATACACAGTACCGGCCCAACTGACAGGGCAGGGCCAAATAAAATATCCGTCTCGGGGCGGGTTCGCAGAAAGGAGGGCATTGTGCTTTATAGCAGGGCGTGACAGGTTGGGTGAGGGGTTGCAGGGGTGCGGGGGGTGACAGTTAAAATGTTCCGGAAGAGGCCGGGAGAGTGGCAGACCGCTTCACCAAGCCTGGGACGAGGGGCGGGGCACAACGCCAAATTACAGCCAGATACATCACCCCCCCGTGACAGCGTCCTGTCACCTCACTGCCTCAGGAACGCCACGCCTCCCCCCGCCGCCGGAGACTCCTCCACCTCCTCACGCCTCCTTTAACATGCAAACCCCGCGCCTTTGTGTAACGCCAGGGAATGACGGAGCCCTTTTTCATTTCCCTCCTTTCCCATCTTTCCCAGAGCGCTGTGTCCATCTCCGGCTGTCCCACTCACGATGGACTCTTTCATGCCTCGGTCAGAAAAGGGAAGAGATTATACATCTATGGGTGGGCTAGCTTTAGCGGACACAGATTAAGCCGAGAGATTCGCCATACAAAACTCTATTTAGTCAAGCATTACATTTTAATCTGGCCCAATAACTTCAAGAAGCAACATTGTTTATTGCCTCTAAAACACAGATTGTAGTGTCATTCTGTATGCATTGTATGCATCCAAAAACCTATAACTTAACGTGTCAGTGCATAAAACTTTCATTTAATGAACTGGCAAAGTAGAAATAATAATTAATTTAGTACAGAAACCTAACGCACTGAAAATAGATTTAAAAAAACTACTTCTGGAAACATTAAGGAACATTACACAGATAATCAGTGTGTAGAGATGATTTGGCAGTAGTGGGGCTGTTTGTGGACTCATGGCTTCAATTAAATCTTTCAGATTGAATCACAGAAAACCAAACCACTAAAAACTCACTTACCGGTGAATTAAATCTGATGTTGCTTCTTCTTACAACTGCAGATGAATATGTGAAATTGTGCATTGTGATTGTTAAAGGCTGCTGACTGTTAGACTGTTGTATCTACTACCTATATGCCCCGCACAGTGGGAGGTTGGTTCACGGTCATAAACTGTTCCCCTAACAAGCTTCCCATTGAC
The DNA here is from genome assembly GCF_963514075.1 of Conger conger. Lineage (NCBI taxonomy): Eukaryota > Metazoa > Chordata > Actinopteri > Anguilliformes > Congridae > Conger > Conger conger. Next base: position 13,080,908 of record NC_083762.1, on the reverse strand, counting down.
CTCGGCCCCACTCCATTAAAACTAATCTTCATGGAGTAAATCTGACACACTGTCCGGGGCTGCGACCTTTCACAATTTCAAACACGAAATGTTTGTCTGCCATTTTCATCCCCACATGTGGAGATTCCATTTCTCGCCAGTCTGAATGGATGGAGAAAAAAAAACATTAAAAAAAACAAAAAACGTCAAATCTGAATGTTATATAATTTAAACCCCGACCGTGCCCGAGACAAAATGATTAGTTCAGAGAGCAGCCCTGCTTTATGTCTGTCGTAAATAAAGCAATGAGTGTCCCCGGCCCCTGATCTGGCACCACGTGCGCACTACAACCCCTTGAAATGTAACGGCAGCTGTTACTGTATGTAGGATCGCAATGTCCCACATGATTTACAAAGCTCCCAGACAGTACTGTATGAGGCTGGAGCACATTTCTTTATGAACCAGACCACACAGGAGGGAGGAGGAACTGGGCTGTTTGCTATTTGTTACAGTAGACAGTGGCGGTCAGATGCCCTGTATCCTACTGTAGGTACAGATATAGTATGGATGTTAACATGCAGTGCTTTGAGCAACTTCAACGTTTTTGAGGGAAGCCATAACACTAGAATGTTCATGATTACTGTTCTTAAAAATGAATAACAACGTAATTTGACCCTAAATACTAATTCAAATAAATTGAAACATTAACATTAGAAACCCTCCTTTGGTTGAAATGTTGTAGTACTTGTTTTCTGAATTTATATTCCTGTTAATTGCTTGAGAACACATAATATTGTTTCTGATTTTTATATTTCTATATATAATTATATTTATATTTAAAAAAACAATCGAACAGAAAGGATTCCATGTTATTTGAAATATAAGAAAAATTTTACTGTAGAATATTTACATCTCTACCTCATATCTACATATCTATTACATATCTATCTCATAATGCAGTATCACCAACAGTTCTTTGTCTGACATAAAACTATCACAGCATCACAAAATAACATAATTATGTTTGTCTACAAGTAATAAATAAATAAATAAATAAAAACTGATCACTGATTAAGTATATTTTATCTATGCAGTCCAATCATTATTAAGTTGGTTGTAGGAAATAACCTGTTGGTATTAGTATACAATACACTTACCATTCTGTAAAAAATATTAATAATAAACAAAAAACAACAACAATAAAAACAACAACAATACTACTACTACTACTACTACTACTAATAATAATAATAATAATAATAATAATAATAGAAGAAGAATAAGAAATAAATACATTTACAAATATAATAATAATAATAATAATAATAATAATAATAATAATAAGATACAGAAAACATGTGTTTTTCAGCAGGAAAAGTATTGACTCATACAGGCATATCTACTTGACCCCTTCATATTTCCTGCAGTAAAACTGTATTTTAAACACAGAGAAACTACAAAAGAAGAAGAAGAGCAATATATCAGCCTATTCCCCAGTTCAGCACCCGCTGGGCCGATAAACATAGCGTGCTTCCATCAGTTCATTTCATCTCTGCTGTTGAAAGAGAGGGCCGGTGCAGACCATCGAGGGAAGAGCCAGGTCGGGGGCCACAGAGGAAGCGGACGGGCCTGTTCTCACTGTGGGAACAGGCCAGCAGGGCCGCTGCCTGCCACCACGGGGATAATGGGAAAGTAATGAGGTCAATCTGCGACAGAGATGACGTCCCCGAGGGCCACTGCCGAAACTGCGGCCGCAGATTCACTCCATAGTCCCTCTGCGTTTTTCACTTTATCTCACTCTGCCTCACCGTGTACTGCCATCGCCTGCAAGTTCACCTTCTACCCACTGAGAGCTGGAGCTTTGAGAAACATTGCATTTAGTCTTCCCTGGGCTCGATACAGTATTTATCTCAGCATAAGGGAAATTTGATTCAAATTAAATAAATATATATTTCGAAAATATTTTCAAATACTGTTTTTGTCATCCAAAACACTTGTACTATGCCAGAAAAGGCAAAATACTATGATATTACGTACAAGTCAGAGGAGGGAGAGATGAAAAGATATAATGAATTTAGCAGATGTAAACAAATGGACAAGTTGTATTTATAAAGTAACTATTCCCTCGTTCCTGTTCAGAGAAGGGGGGGGGGGCAACTAAGTTCTTTCCCCTCTCCTACACCACTTCATCTTTTTCACATGCAGGGGCAAAACTTCTCCTCGCTCGGTCAGGGTGAGCACGTCACATAAATGTTTGACAATCAGTTTTTGATGCTCCTTAATTAGAAAAGGTAATCTATCTCAGGTTGTCATATCTAAGCTCGGGAAAGATTTTTTTAAAAGGTGCTTTTCAAAGAGACTAGCCATAGTGAAGCACAGGAGCACCTGTAGAATTAAGCACGTTTATTAAATAACACACTGACGTTTCAACTTCACATCCGCCACAGAGTCAGCCTAGGAATTTATCTGAAATGCAAATAAATCTGTGACTGGCATATCAATTTCACTGTAGTCCTTGTACTGTTGGTGTCCTTAAATGCCTTATTTAGTTTGAATATATATATATATATATATATATATATATATATATATATATATATATATATATATATGTATATGTGTGTGTGTGTGTGTGTGTGTGTGTGTGTGTGTGTGTGTGTGTTTATTATTAAATTATGGCTAAGGAACTCTAACAAATCAGTGTTTAATTATTTAAAAAGCATTTATAAAATACAGTAAAATTAAAGTAAATGTAAGGCATCCAGTAATCACACTGAAGTTACAGACACATAGAAAACAGGTCTTTAACTATATAAACGTGTGACAGCATGCATGGTGTGTTGAAAACTGTACACAGCAAGACATTCAGTGTTAAATCATCTATGGTAGAGTAGTACATTTTGTCCCTATTGGATCGTATCAACTCCATTACATGAGTCTATTTCATGTTTTTGTTGTTCACCTCGAAAATGTATAAAATAAATTGCAGAATTATAAAATTAACTGATTGAATGGCAGCAATACATTTGGTATTGTATTAGCTTTGTAACACTAAAGTGTTTAATGTTTCAGTTAATAAAATAAAATGAACTCTGAGTTGCTATGACACTGAATATTTGACATTGTGTTATTATGAGTTTCTCATTTATCTGAACTCAAATAAAAATACATCATAGTATTATGCATTATATTTATATACAAGTAATCATCTTTGTGTTCATTATTAATAGCAATGGCACTTCCTTTCTCAAGAACAACAAAATACAAAAATAAATGATTTACCATGTGCAATTAACCACTATGATATAAACTATCATATTTAAACTTTCATATAAGACATAATTATATATTGATTACTGAAATATATGATGAAATGCATTAACATATAATTTATATAGCTATAGTTTATGTATGTATTTATTAATTACATTTCACTGAGGCAATATTTAAAATCTTTTTATTTCGGATGGTATATTCCTTTATTTAGGATGATACAGTTTAGGCATTCATATATTGCATTTAGTTAAATTTCTTTTAGAATTGTAATTATTCATTACATAATCATTTTGTTGCTTTTAAGGTTCACATTTTATTCCAAGGAGAATGTTTTAATATTTAATTCATTTTGAAAACGAATGGCATATATTTGTTTAGCAAATTGTTCCGAACACATTAAAATGATTCCTGTGTGATAATGAATTTTTCACATTCTCAATGGATTCAGTCATATTTACAATTTTTTTTCAGTGAGTACATATAAGCATTTCACCCTCTAAAAGGTTTGTGTGGATTTGCCCACATAATTTGGAATATTTTCTAAAACAAAAATCATCTGTTAAAATCAGACACTCAATAATAGCAGTGTCAGTGAACTATATGATATGAAAAGATTCTGCAAGCAGTGTGCTCACTCCATGGAGAGAGAAATGAAAACCCATTACTATTGGAAATATACACCAACGCACGTAAAACTGGTCATTTCAGAAATGTATCTGTATTCAGTATTATTGTTACAATAGTTATTATCATTATCATTTCTCATTTCTGATTATTATTATTATTATCATTATTACATTTAAGGTAAATATTATTATTATTATTATTATTATTATTATTGTATTCTGTAAATTATTGTTAGAATATTAATTAATATATAACTTATACACACACACTGGTAAATATTAAAATATAATATGCAATATAAGGATGAAACAATATTTTCCCCTTGAATAGGTGCAGAACTTGTTCAATGTTACTCTTTCTACGGGGGAAACAACACCAGCACAACACAGAGAGTAGTATATATGGTCTCCAGCAGGGCCTTCACACAGCCCTGGGGAGTCCTGACATGGTGTTGAGAGTGTGGACCTGTGGAGACTTAACCTCCTGTACCCAGCATCAGAGCTGCTTAGAGCTCCAGGACACTGTCTGCTGGGAGCAATGCCAACTGCTTCAGCTGAAAGAGTTTCCACTGCAATATATAGCACTACTGTCACTGGGCTTGAAATTTCACAGCATGTGTCTCCACAGTGATGGTACACTCATATTGAGTGCATGTGTTTTACATACATTGTATAATTCAAGTATTTGTTTCATAGTAAATACATATATGTATCTTCACTATTTCATAGTGTTGCCTGTTTTATAAATTATAATCAAACATCTCTCATATTAGTATATCTACTAAATGATACAGCACATAAGCTCATGTACAGTACGCTGATATTCACAGTATATACAATCAGAACAGTATTCTGTATATTGCTGGCTTTTTCAGTCCTCAGGTGGCACAGAGGCATAAGCATGTGCAGCAAAAAGTTCTATTCACAATTTCACAGGAGGCAAAAACCACTGCAGTTCATCAAAAGCTGCTTCTGTGAAAACACAGAAGTGCTGAAAACTATTTTATTGGAGATATATATCAGCCATCCTATATCAGCATGTGTGAATGGAATATTTAGCCTCTTCCTCAGAGGAGAAATTTCAAAATTGCATTTTACTTCTTGTCAGCTTAGCCGTTTCCAGATTCATAAAGTAAAATATTGATGATGTCCCAGAGCATATTTCCATGACAGTGTGCCAGAACTTCGGAGATAGTGGAATATTGAAAGGTATGTCCACAGAGCCAGTTGGCTAGGCTTTGTGTTTTTAAAGGCTAATTGCAATTTCATCGTATATCAATGCACGCACACAGTGGTGGTGTTTGTGACGTTAATTGCTGGAGGTGTTCGGGCAAACTGCCCTCCCCCTCAGGACGACGTACCAACCCAAAATCCACATGCAGTGTAAAGTATTTTACCCTGCTGCCAATTACACTTACAGAACAGAAACAACCATGCGGGTAAAAGCACAAGTGTGAAGTGCTGAGACACACACATGCACAAACACACACACACACACACACACACACACACACACACGCACACATGCACAAACACACACATATACACACACATGCACAAACATACACACATGTACTGTACACAAACACAAATATACACACACATACTGTAAACACACACATACACATACACACACACTTCTCACACAAAAATTCTCACTTCCAAAATGAAATTTGTCCCGGGTTTTTCTCTGGGATCAGTGACATTCTGAGACTTTCCTCCTCATTGTGCCACTGGGATGATTGTTTCACATGAAGTGTCGGCTGAATGATAATCAGCACATCAGCTATTACAGACCTGTCTGTGAGAATCCTAATACAGCCTCTACAGCCATATTCTCCCTCTATTGTATCCCGGGATATTTCTCTTCCTCTTGGTGGGATAGATTTGCATTTTAATGTAAGCAGCTTATAGACTGCGCTGCAGTGTCTGCGACACCACAAGTGGCATCATTAAGCAGACTAATCCGGATTAGCCCCGATGGCGGAGTCAGATAATACCACAACAGAGGTCCAATGGGATTAGAGAAGAGAGAAATAAGAGTCCTGTTGGTCTGTGGCTGGATGATAGTCTGCAGAAGCAGTGATGTCTTGAGATGATAAATAAGAACTCAGGGTTGACCATCTCTCCTGAATGTTCATTTCTCCCTGCTTGTCAAGACTCAAAAACACTTTTGCACTTTCACCCTCTTGCTGGGACTTGGACATACCACTAAAAGGGATGTGGGGGAGGGACAGGGCAAGGAACAGGCAGGGAATTGTCCTCCTATTCTGAGATCTGAGAAGAAAATGAAATCTAAAGTGGGGACAAAAGAAAAATAGTGTGTGGATGTCAATCACAGCAGTCCCCTGCACAGAGAACCTGTCTCACCTACATTTCCTGTCTGTTAGCAGAATGTTAGCAACCAGTCATATGTCACTTCCTGTCTTTTAGAGTAAGGTTAGCAACCAGTCATATGTCACTTCCTGTCTTTTAGCGTAACATTAGCAGCCAGTCATATGCCTTGATGAGAAGAAGCAAAGAAAAAGCAAAACATTAGAAGATGAATACATTGAGAAAAATGGCAGCCATGTAGATTTTCCCAAAAATACATTTACTGTTATACATTTCTGTTTTAACATTAAAATGTAAAATTATAGGATGCATTTTGTTATTGGTAGGGAAGCACTCATGCGGATGCAGAAGCAAACGGACTGGCAGCGTTCTTGTTCAGGGAAGCGCTCTTTGTGTTGGCTGTTAATTGGGGGTGTCAGAGTGAAAGATGTACACAGATGATGTCAGGGAGCCATATGTTTGGGAATTTAACCCTCATGCATTGTCACAAGTCACAGGGATGAGCAACCTGTCAATCACCCAGTGTGAGCCTGCATTGGTCACACACCGATGGGTGCTAGGAGAGATTATGCCCTTTGTGATTGAGCTGGAAGGTGTATTCATGAGCGTACAGTAGGATGGGGGCTCCCTTTAATAAAGCACACGAGCAGCAGGCACGCTCGATAAGAGGTTCATGGAATCAGATAAAAGCACACTTTGTGTGTAGTTTGTGTATGCAGTTTGTGTGTGTGGATGCTGTTAACAGTGCATTTTCTTATTATTTTTTGTTGTTTCTGTTTAATAAATACACAAAACATACATAAAACCTACATACATGTCGTGCTTTTTGGGAGTGGTGTTGTGTTTCCTGTTGCAAAATGAGGATTTTAATATACTGGACATAATAGAGAAATGTAAATTTTTCTGCAATTCAACCTCATTGCAAAGAGAAATAAGGTATTCACTTTTGAAAGTTAATTTGCATTCATCCATGCTCTGAGTAAGCCATACTAAGAGCTAGAGATCCTTAAGCGTGAGGAACCTGACAATATACACTTAGTGAGAACTATATTAGTTCAAGTACTCAATGAGTGTATTTATCAACACTAAAAATACACTTTTTCCTTCTGTCACCATCTGATGATGGGAAGATTTGATGAACCCCACACTACGGTCACTGTTTGATGATGTGAAGATTTGATGAACCCCACACTACGGTCACTGTTTGATGATGTCAGCGAGGTTTGAGGGGAGCTGCTCGGTGTTTTGACAAGGGAGACGCAGATTAAATGTGACAGCCCTGAGTGTGCGGATATTGTTCTCAGATGGAAATGACAAGCTTGGGTGACAATGGGGGGGTTAGTGTGCGGTGGGGGGGGGGGGGGGGGGGGGGGCGAGGTAAGATCAGACTGAGGTCTGGCTTCTCCCCCCATTCTAATTTCCCTTCCTCCCCACCGACCGGATCCTCTCATTAATCCTTATCTCTCCACAGCGTTCAGCAGGTTTATCTTTTTAATTATGTCACCCCCTCACCTTTAAAGAGGCCCCCTCATCATTGAGGTCCTGACTCCCTTGTGAGGGCACGCCAGCTTCTTTTTACCCCCATCCTCCACCCATTTTGTCTGGGGGGGGGGGGGGGTTGCAGTGCAGCTCGGGTTTGTGATAAAGGTCCCCAGGCACCCACCCCTTCATATCAGCCTATTGACATCTGCCCCCTAACATGTCTGTCTTCAACACAAAACCCTCCACGGTTCTCCAATACCCCACGCCATTTGTCCAAAATTCATTTTGTGGTGTTTATTTAAAGGCGCACAAGCCGTTTAATAGCACAGTGTTCCATTATAAAACCGTCTTCTTTCACCTGTTAAGGAACACGGTACTGTACCTGTAAAATATCTGATTATAAATGGTGTGAAAACTGTGAGCCCTGTAAGTCCGGACAAGCACTTCTGCAAGAAATTTTGTTAACAATGCAAATGAAAGGCCAAATTGATAAAAATATTTGATGTTCTTTTCATATACAGCAGCCAGTATATACATTACAGTTCCAGTTATTTATTTGGCTGACGTTTTCATCCAAAGCGACTTGCAGTTGATTAGACTAATTAGGGGCCCCCTGCTGGAGCAATGGGGTTAAGGGCCTTATCGTGGCTACACCGGGACCTGAATACATCTTGTGTATCCCATCCAAGTTCCCATTTCAAGTAGATGTAAGCAAACGTATTCACACAGAAGACCTGATGGATTTCTTGCTTCATTTGGAAATAGATATGGTCAGGGGTTTTTTTTTTTTTAAATCTTTACTTAAATGGTCTGGGATTTAGGCGTGTATGCATGTACGTAAGGGAGTATTTTTTTGGAGACAGGTTCACCACACTCCACCGCACCCCACCCCCCCAATCTCAACCCCCCGGGCACCACGCTGGGGCAGTCGAGAGGAGCCAGGCATCCGAAGCCTGTTCCCATAGCATCGACGGGGATTAGAGAGTGAGCCAGGGTGCAGGACCGGACAGTGTATGTACAATAGGCAGCCTACCCCCCCCCCCCCCCCCTCCCCTCCCAACCCCACTGTCTGAGGTCAGCACGCTGTCTACAGGCTGCGTATTTAGTGGCAGTCACCCAAAGTGCCCCTGACATCACGGGGCCACAGCGGTGCCCCAGCGCTATGCGGTGGCTCCCGGCACATAAAACATTATCAAAGCCCTGCTGCTACAACTGCGCCTCCAGGACATCCAGTGGCATTATGGGAAAGAACACATAAACCCTGAATTTGAATACCAAGTGCAACGTGGATCCACAATATACCCCAACTGCCTCCAGCTCAATCCCCCCCCCCCTCTCCAGTCTAACTGCATAGCAGGGCCTTCCAGGAAATCTAAATAGACAGAGTACAGCAGAATCATAACTCCAGACCATCTCAGTATGACAAACACTCAATTTTACTGCCGTCCTTATTTAGAGCATAACTGCGCCAGGATTTGTATGTCCTTCAACAGAAAAGGTTGGGGTCCCCTATAGTACCCAACACCCCCCATCCCAGATCTTATGTGCACTGTATAGGTATTCCAAGATCTGATGTGCACTGTATAGGTATTCCAAGATCTGATGTGCACTGTATAGGTATTCCAAGATCTGATGTGCACTGTATGGATATTCCCAGATTTTATGTGAACTGTATGGATATTCCCAGATCTTATGTGAACTGTACGGATATTCCCAGATCTTATGGGCACTGTATGGATATTCCCAGATCTTATGTGCACTGTATGGATGTTCCCAGATCTTATGGGCACTGTATGGATATTCCCAGATCTTATGTGCACTGTATGGATATTCCCAGCTCTTATGTGCACTGTATGGATATTCCCAGATTTTATGTGCACTGTATGGATATTCCCAGATCTTATGAGCTAATTTATTCAATATGCCTGGATTGTTTTTAAGACATATTGCTAATTAGACATATTCAAGAGGTCAGATATTATATATAATTGTGGTAATTTGTGTTTATTTGTTATTACTTTGTGTACTAAACAAAACAATGATTTCTCACCCTATGGTCCGAGATGATAAAACCCCTCCTGGACAGACAGTAATTTAGGTCGGGGTAACAGAGTATGGGGGAGGCAGGGTTACTGACTATAACACGGGCCTTTAACCCGGAGAGGACAGGGAGCAGTCATCTGAAGAGGAACCACTTGGTATCAGTAAGAACCCTGGCCCCACACAGACAATGCAGCACTTTGATGAGGCCAGTCTCTGCCATCTTCAAGGCACAGATTTAATGACCTCCTTTCATGTGTACAAAATTGTTTTTTCTAAGGATTAAGGGATTAGCGTGGTGCCAAATCCTTAAAGGGCTTCAAATATTCATTACAAAAGAAGGCTTCCTACTAAGGAGCCCTGTCCTTCCCATCCCTTTGACCAGGAGGACGCAAGGCTGCGGCCAAGTGCTCACCAAACAGTCTCATTAGTTCACAGACGTTGGCATAAGATAAGAACTGGAATCAGAACAGCCCGTTTTTATTAATGAATATGTCTGATGGAATCACAGAAGTGCTCCCAGGGCTGGACCTACAGTACACCCAGAACAAGGGCTGCATCCATGACACTAAACAGCCATTTACAAAACTGATTAGATGATACATCAGTGTCATTGATGACAAAATTATAAACCCCAGTTATACTGGACTGCATTTAATTTAAAATCCCAGAATAGGGGGAAAAAAATTATAATAATGCAGAAAATGTTATTTCAATAAGCATATGATAAAATATGCCTATAACGGCTATCATCTGTGTGTCATACATACATGCCTATGATGCTGCATAATATGTGACAATAATGGTATATATTTTGAAATACGTGCTGTATAACTTTAGACCTATGCTTAGCTCTTGCAGTTCATATTTTGACACAGTTCAGTTTTCCATGAGTTATTCTGAGGTTATTTCTGATGAATTGTTGAGAGGGAGAGAGATAGAGACAGAGAGAGGAGAAGGGAAACTATACAGTGACTGTATAGTCTGCTGTTGGGTCTTTTTTACATAAGGCTTTTTATTTCTGGGCAGATTTCACAATAATCCTCTTCAGTGGTGTATGGGGTGGATGAGCAGAGGGTTTATGGGTCAGGAGGGACCAGTAGAGTTCTGGAGGTCCTTAGTACTCTCTGATCTACTGAACCCCACACCCCCTGCCTGCACAGAGCCTGCCAAAGACTGTGAAATGTTATCAAATTTGGGGAATCACATCAAACAGATACTGTAGGGGAAAAACATCAAATACGAGGCCAGATGTATCCACAGCAGTATTTCTTAAAACGATGGGTCTGGACCCAGAATGGTTCATGAGAGTGTATGAGGTGGGTCTTGGAAAGAGACTATAATCCACAAAACCATGCTCGTACAGAACAGTATGTGAATTTGACTGGTCCCTGAGATACGAAATGTATAATTTGAGTCCCAATTTAACAACCAGTCATCTGCAACATATGCATGAATGGTATAATGGTATAATACTTTAATTATAAAGCCCTTTATATGTACCCAGTGCATTATACACATCCCACCTTCACCCAGCAGTCTATCCAGTCCACAGTGAGTATACATGCATCTAATATGATGTCAGACATTGCTTGTATATTGCCGCCATTTGCAAAACTAAGTAGGTGATACGTTGAATCCTAGCACAGAGTATATCTGTGTTTAATGTGAATTATGATCAATGTAGCTTCTGGTTTTAAGTGTCTCAAACGATTCCTCAGTTAGCCCTCCAAAACTGAAGCATTACAGAGGTTATGAGAATGTCAAGCTAGCAAATCACTTTTTGATGACAATCCCATATGCGCACCCCCCCCCCCCCCCCAAACACACACACACACACACACACACACAGAGACACACATACACTCGCAATGCAAAATAAATCCATTGTCTTCAGATAACAAGGTTTCTTTTTTGCAGATCACCTTTGGATCCAGTTCACACTAATTTTTTGATATTTTTAAAATCTATTCCCAAATTATCACAACTCTATTATCATCTCGCCTCATAAACTTGTGTTGGATTGTTTAAAATGGAACAGACATGAGATGACTGTGGAACTACTACAGTATATGCTGTGAGGATAACAGCAATACTGTACATGCTGCAAGTCTCTGAATAGCCCTACTTCTAACAAGTGCCTTAGCAGCTATACTGGAGTCTAAGAGCTGACTGCAATTCCAGAGCCTGTACAGTACGTCTCTATGCAGCCTTTATAACGATATACAAATATGCCAAAGTGAAAAGATTCTGTCATTCCTGGCAGCAACAAAATCTTCCCACTGTAAAGGAAGACAATGAGGGTATTTTTATTTATAGAAAGGCATTATACTGCCGTGACCTTCTTCTATTAAAATGTGCATAATAGCAACTGGATAGCAACCTGGACATTAAATCAGATTGTGCAAATGTGGTGTTAGACGTTCACCAAGAGGAAGAAATTACGTGTCACCGTTCAGTTTTTTTCCCCACAGTAAATTTCTATATTATCTCCAGGTCTGTGCACTATTGTTTTGACCACTTTCATTACAGAACCTGCCGTTCTCAGAAACCCTGGGTTCTGGCGTCTACAGGGATTCCAGGTGCTAACATGTGAAGACACGCATCCCTTCGAGTGTGACTGCAACCATTGTTCTTTACAAAACGCTCTTCGCTTTGAAGTGTGATGCTTGGCCTACAAAGGCCTCAGTCCGAGGAGCCTAGATTACTAGCTTGGGTGGTTTGAGCTGCCAACAAAATCACCCCCACAGTAAAGGTCTGTTCTCCCACCTGCATTAAAACAGACAAAACTGCCAAATGAAACATCTTTTTAGTAAATGCAGCTAGAACCCTGTTCGTCATATTAAGTGTAACAATAGGGGCTGGGCCAATGACTAAACATAATACCAACAACTGACAAAAGCCATCCTGTTCAACGGGTAGGTAGTGACAAATCTAATCCCACTGAATGCGTTTAAATTAATTAATCAATTAATCTTACCAATCAGTGTAGTGATGATAATCAGTTTGGTTACAGTTAATCTGTTTAGCCAAAAGTATTCTTCTGCAATTGTTTAGAAAATATTGAAGACTAATAACCCTAATAAATGTAAAGTACATGACGGTTAGCCTAAACCTAGGTCTTAATATCTAATGAAATATACCTATCAAAAATTATAAAGATCTCAATGCCTGAGATCAGGGGCACTTTTTTACACTTAGGTCCTATTTTCAAGTTCCACGTTTATTTGCCATAAACACAGTAACAGTACAAAGTAGCAGCTGCTGGCAATTAAATGTGCATAATTATGTTGTTGAAGGTTTCAGGTAAAAAAAACTCGCATACCACTCAAATTTCAAGAGATGTCCATTTGAAAGAAGTTTCAAGGAAGCCGAATTCGGAAAATAATCTTATCATCATTCATTCGAGCATTGTGGTGAAAAAAAAGCGCCCCAGTGCAAAGTGCATCACAAAATCTACAGACGGCAAACCAATGTTTTGGTTTAAGGAGTTGTGAAAGGTTCCCCAGAATCTGTCAGCCCATTTCGCCTGTCTGTCTGTCTGTCCGTCTGTCTCTCCATTGATTGTGAACTGCATGCTATATTCACACTAATGGGTGATTTCGCGTTCCACCAATCGCATATTGTGTCGTGATTGGTGGAATAATGACCCAAGCCACCAATCATATTAAAGTCATTTTCAGAGTAGAGCTCTTCAAAGTGCTTATGGGATTGTTCGGTTACTGTGACGACATGGAGATTTGCACTAAGCCAAAGTCTTGAGTTAACTCTGCTAATGCAAAGGGCATAAAAGGCTACAAAATGAAGAAGGAAGTTGGCCATTATCCTGCTTATTAAGCCCCTTATCCTTTACTATATCCCATACACTAGGTATAATGTGTTCTACAGCCATGCATGCATTTTTTAAAATAATTAACATGATGGTGATTCTTTCATTTTTGAGAAAAGGGATGTTTCGTGTATGAGGATGCAAATACGCGCATATTCCATCTTTAACGGTCTACTTAGCTCATAATGAATTGGCTCTTTTGATGAAAAAGCTAGAAATGTATGGGAATGACACCGTTATATATCATACAGACCTGGTCTCGGATTGGACAATTTTCTATGAACTGTAAATAACAAGTGGAATTCAATTTGGCTGATCACCGTTAGGCTATTGCAATAAAAGTTAACCTTGCATTTTCATAACTATGCATTTCTGTTTTGCGACTGGACATCATTAAATAAGTTTAATATTGAAGACTCGGAATGTACTTTTTTTTTATCTTAACTGATAGCAATAATAAAACAAAACAATTTACGTAAAGTTGGTCTGTATTTTCTCACACGTCGTCCTTTTGAAAGAAGAGTGAGCTTCAACTAGTTTTGTGTTTAGAATAAAATGACAGTAATAATGCGGAAAATCACGGTGAACTACCATGCAGGACAAAGAAAAAGACTTCTTACATCAACGCTTTAATCCTGTTCCTGCCTGAAAGAGGAGCATGGTACTACATTCGAAATCTGTGTTAAAGAGCTAAACATATACGAATTTATTACTTACACCATGGGAAGTACAAGATTGGCATAATAATAATAATAATAATAATAATAATAATAATAATTTTACAATATCAAAACTGTATAAAAACGTAACATTTCTTGTCTTATTAGAGTTATATTGTATCATATCACAAATAATACATATAATTATTCTGTTTTCGTATTAATTATATCATTGTTAATTAAAATAATTGATGTATCTCAGTATTGAGAAATCCTGTATTTTCTTAAATCGTGATTTTGATTTTTCTAAAAGTACAGCGTTATTGGTAGTTACTTTATTTTAAAAGAAAGTAATTTTGTTCATATTTATAAAACGCTAAATATACTGAATGTAGTAATATGACAAATACTGTATGTACACGATATATCACGGTACATCATATCGGTGACATCACCTCAGGATGAATAGCATGCAACAAGATGTAGCCTACTAAGAACAGAATAACATCCAATAATTTTTGGATACTGCTGCAAACATTATCAAGTCAATTTTAGTAGTGATAATAGGCCCAATACCTACGCGTTTTTAAACCAAATGCGGTTAGAATTTTTTATTCTAATATGCATTTTACACAACCAACACAAACGTCTTCAAGTTGACTTGTTGAAAATGCGCATTAGACCTACATTTTTACTGTTTTCACATTGGCAGCAGTTACATTAGAACTATTTATTTATACTGTAAAGATCGGTCATTTCAGCAGACGCGTCGGTGGGTGAGTCTCGACAACCTAGTGACTTTGCACCACCTTCTGGCGATGCAGTGATAATACAATTATGCCATCAGGATGAGGCGGCAGGATGAGGCAAGGCGTGATGGAATAACAATGTGAGCGAAACAAGCATTCACATAAAAATATAGCCAGGTTTATGTTACTCATTAAATAGCCTAAAGGAAAGTAAGTAGCCAAGCTATTGTGGTGAGTAGCTTATAGTTAAACAACCTACAGTGAGGAGTTCAGATCTCTAGGCCCATTTTCTTCCAGTAGTAGGAACGTTGCATGTCATTGAATTGTCATGGCATCAGAACGTGTGCAAAGTCTTCAGACTAATTTTCAATTCATTATAGCCTACTTCAACTTTTTAAGTAGTCTACCGATTGGAGACAATATGTCTGCACAGATAGGCAACGCCGGTACTGTTAGAAAAACATGTAGCCTAGGGTTACATAATGGTATGAAAACGATTTCATAAACAGCTAAATTAAAAGCCTCAATGAATCCATTTCCCCATCCAGTCTCTCAACGGGGGGATATATTCTATATCAGTTGTGCTTTTATATAGGGACACATCTAGTATGTCCATGTATTCAATTTCCGTATGGTATATGTTCCCATCCCGTTGGCGCCGCCGCGCTTTCCCAATGCAATTGAGCCGGGCGCTGGAGCAATTCATTAATTAGGTAAGCAAAGTAATAACGGTTCAATCAGACACCATTCTTTGCGCATATGCGTGGAATGTGAGTTGAAATCATCCTGGTTTCGCAATAATTCGTTAGTAGGTTTTTTTAATGCTTCTTTGTGATGATATGGGTGTAGGCATATCTCGTGTTCCCATGAATTATGTTTCCTTACATGGTGAAGGAAGAGACATGCTGACACTGCAGTCACTCAGTCTACTTATGAATGTCTGTTCGAGGGGCGGAACGCTCTCAGAGCCACAGAACTATGTTATCGCCGCTATTAGCGATCTTAAACAGTAGCGGGTCAGGGGAAGACACCAGCGGAATTGGAAGCGGCTCGTGATTGATGGGTTCCCATTAGCCCCCACTCTGTTATCTCTCAGGATGGGGAGAAGGAGCACCGAGTTGTAACACAACAGATTACCTGCGCTCCAGTCTCCCGACTGATCTTTAAATAAAATATGGACATTTCCCCCCCATTTCCCTTGGCGCTCAGACTATTTCACATACACTAAGACGTTCCAAGACGCTCCACTCAATAAACACGTCTCGGCTTTCACATTTCCTCCTTGCCGTTTTTCGGAGGCACATTTACCTAGTCTCGCTTTTACACGCCGACGCTGCGGGCGGATATTGTCTCGGCAAAAGGCGTTCAAACAGTTTTATATTTATGTATTTATTTACACTTGTATCGTACTTTTTCATCAGAGTGTCACAATGATGGATTGTGACCAGCAAACGGAGTGTCCGGTAATACCCAGTAAATGGCATTGGCCCCTACCGACAGGCCTTCGCCAGACATAAATCAATATTTCACCATTAAAATCTATCAAAGAAGAGTTAAGGCTCCAGCTGTCTCGGCCACCCTTTTCGTGGTTCGGACATTAAATCCGACACTTGTAGTACACGAGTAATCAATATATAGTGGTTCACAGATCATTTGTGGTCACCTTTTTAAGCCGTGATGAATGTCTTGGGGATCAACGATTCATTTTGTCACACCATTAAATAAGATTCTGTCGGTTTCTCCCCTGATTTCATTTGGAGGATCATTCTTCACAGTTAAGAGGAGACAGAACAGGGGAATGGGAAAGCCAAGAGGCAACCTCGGGATTGCCCCACCCCCACATCACACATTTCAATAAGTCAGTTGAGCGGTTTTGTGCTCTACACTGTGAAAATCCCTTAGGGAGAGGACAAACATGGTTTCCAGAGAAACACACTGTGTGACATATGCACAAAGTGTGAAGCCAGCAATGCAAATAGCCTTGCAGTTGTCAGAAACTGTGAGCGTAATTCTTTACCTGACAGTAAAACATTGAACTTTAATCCTCATGATCAACAAGAAAACGGATGGCCTGTGACCTGAGATTATAATAGCTGGATTATCCTTCATCCATGAGAGCACTTGACCAAGATGAGACATGCACTTCTTAGTTTCAACACCTGTAAATTCAGAGCCATTTCCACACTCTCTCGCACAGGAGACATTTATGGGGTGTAATTGGTGGCTTGGTAGTTTGTCTATTTTAATCAATAGCATTAGCATCGCGGATACAGAGTGGCAGTGTTTTACATGTGGTGTCGGGAGGGGTGGGGAGGGAAGGGGAGCAGAGAAGGTAATTTTATGTCCTACGTTGAGCCAAGAGCACTTTATCACCTCCAACTCACTTCAAGGACATCTCCTAAGCATCCCACTGCTGGACCAGGGTTGAAACACACACTAAGTGTGCTCACCACCGTCAGCCCTAGAAGGCCACCATAGAAAAGACTGAACACCTTTGGGGTAATAATCGTATTGGGTGGCATGGTGGTTTGGTCGTTAGCACTGTCGCCACACCAGAAGCAGGTTCTGGGTTCGAAATCCCAGCCGGCCAGATCCTCTGTGTGTGTTTGCATGTTCTCCTCATCTTCCCATGGGTTTACTCCGGGTACTATGGTTTCCGCCCACGCTCAGAAGACGTGCATTTCAGGCTAGGTCCACTTCTGCTGTTGCCCTTGATCAAGGCACTGGCCTCAGTTGGACCCGGGATGCGGCACTGGGGCTGCCCACAGCTCCTAAGTAACTAGGATGGGTCAAAGGCAGAGGAAAAATTACCCTACTAACAAAACATGGTAACAGGGCAGGACTTCCATCTTCCGTGGCTCTCTTTCAACAAGCCCTGACCACCCCTGACACTGCTGTAGCATGCAGCTGCCAACGGCATGGTCCACCATTGACTCAATTACGCGTTAGCCTGCTCCCGCTAGTGAAAGGATTAATACAGTGGGGACATCTTCACTTTTCACTAAAAAATCAAATTGTGTACCTTTGTGATCCCGATTTAATTGATGAAAAAAGAAAAGCCTCTCCCTATCCGCATTAGCTGAGAATGTGAAAAAAGCACTGTATAAATGATCTGTTCATTTATCAGTCTATCCCCGTTTAACGTCTGATAGTTTCTTGGATAGAGTGATAGTTTGTTGGATACATGCTTTAGCCCTGGGGTGTCAAACTGGAGAGGCATAGTGTCTGCTGGCTTTAGATGCATTTCAGAACAGGTGCTAAAGTCGGGTCATTGATTAGCTGCGCCACATGCCCTATTCTTAAGGCTTTAACAGAGGGCTGACTGAAAGCAAACCACAAATACCAGGCCGGGAGATCTTAGACCCTTGCTTCAAGTCTTCTCTGTGCATTTCCCTCAGCTCGCCTTGCTACCAGTGATAAGTGACACTGTCCAAACTGCCAGCTTGTTTCGCCAACAATTGGGCATGCAATTCAGAGATAACATTCACAAGCACTCAGCGTAGGCGCATTCACCACGTTCCAGTCAATATGCTAAATTCAGGCAGGCGTGAGGGAGGTAAAATGGCAGGCAATATTTCACAGAGTGCTCATGGGAAGTGAAGTCCAGAGAGAGAATATAGCCATTATTTATCTTAAACCCCAGACACAAACACAAACAATGAACCGCCTGCATTCACTAAAACAGATGTTATGCAAATTAGTCATCTTGGCCGCCATTGTGTGTACATGATTTCCAACCTTGTATTTAGACGCAATTACGGTCTTTCAAGCCCCGTGAATTTGTGAATGCAGCCTGCCTGTTTGTTGTTTCCCGTTCCATGTCAAGTCTTATGAGGCCGCTCCCACAGTAATCACACCTGCCCGTCCTCCCCATTACAGAGAGCGTGCGTGAGACGACTCATTAGACATGATTTTTTGAAAATAAACCACCTGAAATGCACACAGCAGCCCATTACTCACCAGGTCTGCCTTCCCCCCCTATAGGATCACATAGGGCTTTCAGTACAGAACGCTTCCACTCAAATGGAAATATTACACACTTAGCATTTACTCACTAAAGTCAAAACATTTTGTGGGTTGATGCAAAATGTTCCCAAATGTTCCCCCATTTCACCACCCTTTAAAGATTGAACCAAAAAGCCTTTTGATTTTTGTCAAGGCATTTTTTTATTTATTGCATACATGTCATTCATTTCAGTTCCAGAAGATACGTGTTGGACAGAGAACCGTCCCGTTCAGAGGGTTCACCAGATAAGGTTGTGACTCAGCGAAGAGCTAACTGAACTTATAAGATGTGACCCTGTTCCTCCAGCCTGCTCTCCACAGAGAGCCATCACTGAA
The DNA here is from genome assembly GCF_963514075.1 of Conger conger. Taxonomy (NCBI): domain Eukaryota; kingdom Metazoa; phylum Chordata; class Actinopteri; order Anguilliformes; family Congridae; genus Conger; species Conger conger. Next base: position 13,061,593 of record NC_083762.1, on the reverse strand, counting down.
GTTTCACCTGTTTGATACAGTTTGTTTGCTGAGAATAAAAGCATAATAACAAACACCAATTCGCAAGTGGCCAAATTATTTAAATTGATGAATAGGCCTACATTATTTTATAAAAACAAAACCCTTTTCCGATTGAAGAAAAAAACAAAAAAAACCATTCTTCCTATATTTAATGTTCCTATCTGGCCCATTTAAAGCCTATTTATTTTGAAAATATCGCTGAAAATAAATCCAAATATAAACAATATCCCTTCATTTTTGAAATATGAAATGGCATTTTCCCCATCATACGCAAGGCTATCCCTTTTTTTTTTACGTCATCCCTCAAATCGAGAAGAGGATGCGTACTCCCGTTTAACCCGCGAGGGCCCTGAAGTGCCAGTGGAACAGCGACAGCGCATAGTACACCAGGATACGCATGCATCCCAGCGGTGCAGGATTGTGAGACTCTGGGTGAAGTATTGCTTTAACACTGTTCGAGCCCATTCCAGACCCGCAGGGAAACTGGCTGCAGGCCCGTTCTTACATCTAAAGTTAAGAAATTAATACAAACCAGACCGAGCAAACCCTGTCAATCATACACCCCACACATTAATTAATGAATAAGAGGATATGCACACACTCGTGTGTGTGTGTGTTCCAGCGGAACACCATCTCTTAGGATAAGAGTACAGGTAGGCCAGAGAAGTCCATCGTTTCTGTTCTATCTGAGCCAATCACATGACAGGACTCAAACGGCCTTCTGCTGGATGACTGAAGCCCGATTTAAACTTTGCTGCACGACCCTTTCAACTAAATGTGTATGACAAAAAAAACAAAAACATTTTAATCAGGAAATAGTGTCGCACAAAACAATTTTGTGATGTTGTGGAAAACATCATACTGTCGTGCAGTGCTGATAGGACAGCCAAAGGGAGCAGTAAAAGTAATTGTCATGGATAGGCTACAGCATCATTTGCTGCCATTTCCAGTATAAACGCAAACCGTTGTGCGACACTTCCATTTTTGTAGCACGACGCTTGTCGACAGGGTGTGAATTGGGCTTTAATCCATGAATACATGCACTGAAGCTCAGATGGACCAAGCTATTTCTGGCTCCTTGGGCCCACGTGTCTACCCCTGTAGTATAACACTAAGATCAAGCCCTTTTACTTTTTAGGACAACTGTAAATATATATACTGAACTCAAAACCTATATTCCAAGTATTGATAAAGCAAGCAATAAATATATCTTACAAAGTGATCGCAACAATTTCCATGACCAGTCATATCTGCAGAATGAAAAAAAAAAAAGAAAGAAAAAAAAAAAGAATCTGTGGTGGAAGTCCGTTTGGCACAATGTAGCCAAAAAGAAAACCTTGTCCTGGGGAATAAGCCTATGACAAAACTGAAGTTTTTAGCCCTAACTTTACACACGATGAGAGGAACTGACTGCTTGCCTGGCCCGGTGTACAATGAATTCAAAATGCCGCAATTCTTGCGTCAGGGGTTCATGAGCTACAGTGAGTTCTTTTCAAACGCTAATCAAAAATAGACCCCTGACAAGTAGCCAAAGTAATATGACCATCCAACAATAGAATCTTAAGAGAAATGCATTTTTAGAGAAATGTTCTTGAAGACCTCCATCAGAAAGAGATGACTGAGCTGCGGAACATTAACCACAGGCGATGATCATGAAGGCAGTTAGCACACAGGGGAGAAAGTGGGCATGGTGTACCTCACTGAGCAACTGGCCAAAATACAAGCATTCATTTACCCCAGGGGAGGGCAGTTCCAGTCCCAGAGGGTCAGTGTGTATATTGGCTGCATACAGCAACACTGGTTCACTCGTAGATTAGATCACAGCAAAAGGTTTTGTATTGGGCCACAATAACAGTCTTCGGCTGTCATTCATGTTTATCATGAAATGTAGCTAAAATGGTTTAAATTTATGTTTTCATAAATGTGACGGCTAATTAAGCAATTAAGGCCAGAGGTTGGCATGAAAAGCAGACAAAGATACGGCCCTTTTGCCCACCACCCATACAGAGAGCTCCCAGAACAAACATTGGAATGAGTATTAGTTTAAAGAAATGCCCTGGCATCTCAGTAGAAGTGCTACCCGACTTTGAATATCACACAATCAGTCTGTATTTCACGTAAAAATTCACTTGGAAATTTGCAGGCTTGTTTGTTAATACTCATGGTTATAGCTGCATGGTGACAGATACAACTCACCCATCTCAAAAATTGTGCTCCATGACATAGAAAACAGATGAGACGGTACACCCTTCGTACATTTGCTTTTTAAAAAATCATAATCAAGTTCTAGGCTTAAGCCATTTTATAATGGTAAAGATGCAATCATGGATTGCACTGGTTACCAAACTTAAGAAGCTAAACTGCAGTACCTGCAATTTCACTATTCTGTGGAGAGATGTGTAGTATGCAAGCATGTACATATACACACCCACACACAAGCAATTTGGCATTTTACCCATTTAAAATGCGATAAAAATGTGAAAAGTTCCAGCTTTATCATTCTTGATGTGGCTTTTCTTGAATAACTTTGCATTCATACTGGAAAGAGAGAAGAGGAAGTGTAAGACACCATGGCAACAACAGGCGCATGTGACATCACAATGTATAGCGCTGAACCTACATGAGTACCTACCATCACACGAGAGAATTTCAGACAAAGGCACATATATAAAGGCATTAACTACAAGATTATGACCAATGACAAAAACAGCTCGGCTGTGTCACTGAAACAAAGGACCTGAGGGCAAGCTTTGGTTAAAACCCAGGATGTAGTTCCTCGATATAAGCCATTAACAGAAACGATTAACCGATAGAAGCATGCGCTACAAAAAGGTCCATTCAGTGCCATTTGTGAATTTACATTTTAAAAACCTGTATAATGGCTTACCAAAGCTAGCTGGCGTCCTATATTTCCCATCGTTATTACACCAGCAAAGAAGATACAGGGCAGCCAGGAACGTATGTAGAGAAAATCTGGAGATGTATACCTTGAAGACATCACAAAAATAAAGAATGCCGTAAACCAATTACAAATGTTTAAATCCCAATTAAGGACACAAAAAAACATGTAGGCGTGCAAGTGATACAATCAGAATTTATGTATGTATAGTACTCGATTATATACTTTTTTTATGTTTGTTTGAGAGATACATGTTGTACTGTAGCGTCTTTTTTATATGTCTGAATCATAGCTAAACAAAGGACTTTAGTGTCAATCCATAGTTTTTACATTTTGGTGGATTTAGCAACATCTGTGGTCACTGGTGGTCAGTTCATGTCACATTCTAACAAATCATTTGTTTTGAGTTCCGTTCAAAACAAAACAGTTACTATCTTTATCTTAGATTATTTTTAAGAAAAAAAAAAAAAAGACCATGGTTTGCCCTTTCGCTTTAGGCCTACACGTTCCGTGTGTGCGCAACCAAATTTAAACACGTGGCAGAAATTTAGCACCTGACACCCCCCACACACACAGCATATAGAGGAGCGATTTAAGAACACAAACACACCGAATCGATATTGCTACAAGCATGCCATCGTGAGGCCGTTTCAACCACGGTATTTATTAATATGAACAAAAATTATGGATCGACACCAAGGTATAACATGAGGGATTTTAAAACCCATCTCCAGTTGTATTACTCTGGTGCTTCGCGATGATTCAGGGTTGCCACCGTACATTAGAATCCACACCCATACTCACTGAAAGACCCCATGGTACACCAGGAGCTGGGTGGCCAGAGTGGCCAGGAAAGCGATCCCCACGCCCAACCCAAAGCCGCTCCGCGAACGATCGAACGTCCACCACAGGCCCACGGACAGCGCGGCCAGGGTCAGAGAGAGCTGCACGTTATTCGCAAAGTCCACCTTCTGATGGCCAAAATTAAGGAACTCAGGCAGCAAAGAGAGCACTACAGGGGACGTAAACCCTGTATACGATGGCACCACTCAGTTACTGAGAGTACCGAAGACACTTACATATGAATGTCCATTAGCTACTGCATCCTAGAAAGACCCTTAAACGCAGTATACGGACTTGACCACCATATTCAGCGTTCATTTTTCTGGGGTAATATACAGAATAAACAACACTGGAACAAAGAGCAAGATGGTCTCATTAAAACGTGATGGTACAAAGACAGACGTTCAACAACATTCATTTTCATGCAGACATTATATGTACAATAGCCCACACCATGGAACTACAAATATAAATTATCCATTTAACCAACTCAGGCCCTGTATGCAGTGTTACATAATGAGAAGGGGGGGGGGCAGAAGTGTCCACTATTGTAGCTGCGTTTACATTCCCACAATTAACCTGAGATTCAAACAGCTACCTATGGTCACTATCATGAAATGAGCTGTAAAATGTATGCCAACTGTATTTTCCCCCTCGCCTCCTGTGTTGACCAGTGTGCTAACGCAGCAATGTGCTTTGTATACTTTAGAGACGTTCGTTTGGTGTTCCCCAGCTGCGTGCCTGGCCGGTCATGCAGAAGGCAGGTGTGCATTGAGCAAAGGATACAGCACTGGCATGGTTGATTCCCACGAACACAGCCACACAGCGCATGACACTGGACCACTCGCGTTTGAACTTGTGGGGCTCGCCCAGGCAACGGTCGATGCAGGGGTACAGCAAGCCAATCATTGCTGTTTGCACAAAGGAACAAGTAAGGAGGTCAGTCAATGGTCACCACAGAAAAAAACCCTGTATTGCTCCAGGGGAGGATTGTCTACTGCTTAGTCTAATCAACTGTACATCACTCTGGATAAGAGCATCTGCCAAATGCCATTAAGTTAATTAGTTTAATTATTAGGGCTCATCCAGTGGTGCCTACAGCTTCCTTTTCAGTGGTCTGCTCCAGCCTGGCTGGTAAAGAGAGTAAAACCGGCACACCTAAAAGGGGCGGACCGAGAGACGAGGAGCATACCTGAGGCTGTGCCGCAGCAGGGGGGCACCCACCAGGCGGAGGAGAAGATGCTGGCCATGACGTCGGGCGGGAAGAGCGTGACGTTACGCTGCACCTGCAGCAGGTTCAGCACCAGCGCCAGGAAGACGCCCACGGAGAACAGCATGAGCCCGCGGATCGCCAGGTTGGTCCTCCGGTTGGTGATGACCGCGATGTAGGGCCCGCGGGCCGTCGAGCCGGGCTGTGTGTTCGCCTCCGCCATCGCCGTCAGACTCCCACACCTGGGTCAGGCATACACACAGCGCCCAGCCGCCAGTGCTCCTGCTATACACCGGACCTCAGCTCTGTCCTGAAAGGACAAACACGCTTTGGGAACTTCTAATCATGTCTGTTTTACAGACCAAATGTCAGAATGGGGAAGAAATGTGATCTAAGTGACTTTGATCGTGGAATGATGGTTGGTGCCAGACAGGGTTTGAGTATCTCAGAAACTGCTGATCTTCTTTGATTTTCACACACAACAGTCTAGATTTTGCAGAGAATGCTGCAAAAAAAACACACAAAACAACCAGCGAGCAGCAGTTCTGCGGGCAGAAACACGTTCTTGAGAGGTCAGAGGCAGAGTAACGCAGAGTAACGCAAATAACCGCGCATTACAACAGAGGTATGGAGAAGAGCATCTCTGAACACACAACGTGTCAAACCTGTAAGTGGATAGGATACAGCAGTAGAAGGCTTACGTCAAAAAAAAAAGTCTCATTCATACCTAATAAAGTGCACACAGAGTGTATATATAAATTAATTCGAACTGAATAATTACTCGCTTCCAGATCTTAGCCTGATAGAGGCCGACTTGTGCGCTATTCGATACCCCATCCACGCCACAGATATAGTTACAAACAAGATAAGGTACATAAATTAAGTTAACATTTAATCTCTTTAATGAATACGTTCAGGTCTACAAAAAAAAAAACAGTAGTTTTCCACTTTACATTAGTTATGTATGGTTCCTTAAGAAACTGGATTAAAAGCCCCTCTGGAAAATATGCCAAACATGTGGCTATGAACGAAACTCGGAAATTAGTCTCAGTTCGAAAGTATACACCCACAAGTACACCCATAGCAAAAAAAAAGCAAATTCATGCTGTTTCATAACTTCCGATAAAGGACATTTCAAAGTGACCCATTCTACTGAAGCCACGGAAGGAATGCAGGGTTAACTAGTTTGCCATTTTGGCTAAATGTGGATGTAGGATTTCGCTTGCGTATGCGAATAGTGTTTTTACAGAACAAAAGCAACAGGAATTAGCCAACAACGAATCACGTTAGACCTGTACCCAGCTAGCAGGTTGACCAGCTTAACTCACACTAAATTATCGTATGGTCTGTAGCTAGTTATCCCCAATAATGCCTTCTTTTCAGACAAATTCGCTCACATAGAACTGCCAATCTAGCTAACATTAGAATGAACGCAAAACACAAAATCCACCACTAACGTTAATGCTACCAATGTAGTATACTGTTGGCCAGAATGCGAACTAGCTACCTATTCACTGCTGTTTACGGATTTAATTATGTATGCTAGCACTAGCTAGCCACCTAGAACCAACGTTCATAACGAAAAACGTTAACTGATTAATTAAACACAGCGTGGCACGTATGTCTCCACATACTTAAGATACTAGCTATAGAATCCATGACCAGTAGTCTAATACAACGCCCACTGTATTAACGTTAGCTAAATTAGCTAACTGAGACGACAGGCCAGACAGGCCTACTCACTGCCAGCTGGTCTGAGGGTACTTAAATGGCTGAGTTCTTGCTTCTACACAAGTTGTCTTCGATAGCTCGTATAAGTAAGTAAGCTAATAAATCATTTAAGAACGGTATCGAATCCAGAAAAGACACACGTTTTCACCCTACTACCAGCAGTTAGTGAAGTAAAGAGCAATGCGATTTCCCCAGGCGTTTCTGTAACAAGCTAGCTAGTCTAGTTAACTAGCTTTGTGAGTTAACGTAGCTAACGTTAGCTAGCTACATATGTATAGGACAGGTGCCCCTCTACACTTACCTCTTTTGAAATGGTTAAAACTCGCTTCCCTCCGCCATATTACACATGGCATGTTATTAAAAGGACAACTCGCCTGAAAGAATGGCAGGCTACGCTAAGATTAGTTTAAATAAACAACTAGCCAGCAAGCTAACGTCGCTAACCAGACACCAGAATCTTGCTGTCGGCGATCACCACATCATTCCAGTGCTGCGTGTCATTCAAAGGCTATTGGATGCTGGTACGACCAATAAAAATCAAGTTCAATGACGTAGCCGCCTAAGGCAGAAACCGTTGTACGGTGGATGTGGGCCAAATAATACTGAACAAACAGTAGTCTATATAACGTGACACAAAACGTTTGAAACACAAAATACATAGTAGTCACTACACATTGAATAAAAAATGTATATGAGCTACAATAAAATAAAGACAGTGCGCTGGATATGGAATGCTCCACAAATCAATGTAAAAAATTGGCAATTCTAATTTAGGATTACATTTTTACCATTTTCAGGAAAAAATAATTTGTTGGGTTATACGACAGGCATAGTCAATACCTCGCCATGCTTTGGCATTGGTGGAGTTTTCATCTATTTCACTGTGGAATGATTGTTGCTGGCAGAGATGGTTTAAGTATCTCAGAAACTACTGATCTCCTGGGATTTTCACAGACACTAGTCTCTAGAGTTAGCAAAGAATGGTGCAATAAAAAAAATCCACTGAGCAGCAGTTCGGCAGACAATTACATTACAACAGTGGTAGGCAGAAGAGCATCTCTGAACACACAACACCTCACAACTCTAAGTGGATAGGTTACAGCAGTAGAAGTCTAAAAGATAAGTCTCATAAATACCTTGTAAAGTGTATATCATATATCTGCCCTGTAAAAATAATTCCAAATGAGCTTGTATTGACAAGTTAACACCAGAACTGCAAGTGGAAGGTGAACAGTTCTGGCGTACAAGCTGCTTTGGAATTCTTTTTACAGGGCAGATATATGATATACACTTTATTAGGTATTTATTAGACTTATCTTTTAGACTTCTACTGCTGTAACCATGCATCCCCACATTCTCTGTATCTGCTACTGTGAAACTGGCATGGCATCACAAACTCAAACTTTAATATCTAACATATCATTCACTCTACACAAAAAAACAAAACTGTTTGGCTGTGGCCAAAGGAAAACATGTACTATAAATGGGTATTTTTCAGTTAATAATATGTGTCGTTATAAGGTACCGTCAGACTGTGTTCAAAACCCTGGTGAGGGTGAGAAAGAGCAAGGAGGACAAAAGAGAAAAATAGAGAGAAAGCAGGAGCACAATTATATGTCAAGGCCTGGGATGAGGGCCCTGGTGATAAGTGAATAGAGCTAGGCAGCCAATTCATCATTCCCCTTGGCTCGCTATCGAAGGCCTTTCTGTTATCAGCATTATTTTCCCCCGCTGCCATATCCCCAGGATAAATCTCAAGTGGAAATCACTTTCAGCGATTCCTTCTTTGCCCCATTGAGAGACTCAGCTCTCAGATTACGGGCTACATAACCTTTTGGTTGTTTTTAATGAACACTTCAGCCCTGCAGTGTGTAAGCCCATTTTTCTGGTTGACAACAAATGATGTGCTTAAGTTGTGATACAGCACAACAGGCGTTAAGCATAATCGGGTAAATTGAGAAGAGCAAATTATCTTAGGCAGAGATTTTGCTCCTCAGGAGGACTAGAAGTGTGGATAGTGGATCCCAGTGGTAGAAACTACTTATGTGAACAAATATGTGAACTGTTTTATTTATTTATTCCTTGAGGGTATGAAAGTGACTTTGAGAGGAGATAGTTGTATATTGGCATGGAATTTTTATGGTTGAATAACAAGTACAGATAGCCCATAAGTCACATTTCGTTTTTAAACTGAAAGTTATGAGAAATATATATACTGTATTTTATAAACAATAAAAACATACAAAAAAAAAAATATTGTAATATTTTATTCAAAGAAATGCAGTAAATTATGTATGTATGTATTTAATGTCTTTCTTGTTTGTTGTGTTATCAGAATAAGTATTTTACATTGCACTCCCTCATTCAGAAATGATCCTAACTATTTCTGACAGGTTCTGGAGCTGTGCTGAAGAGTTGAGTTTGGGGCTGTGGCTGTGAACAATATTCTTTTCCTGTAGTCAGTCGTAGCCTTGGAACGTCCTTGGAAACCACCATGGATATAAAATCACCATAAACCCTGGCCCATTAATCTACAAGCTGCTGTGTATGGCCTATCCACGCATGACTAGCTGGAGTCCAAGGCCGTACCCCATTTCTGCTGGTTTGATTTTCTAATGGAGACTAAATCCCCACGCACATTTCTCCAGTATTCAACAATACAGCCTCATTTAATTTGAAGGTACCTGAATCGCAATTATGTCTACATTGAGGTAGCAGTTGTTTCACAGCAAATTGCTGTTTGACGTCCCGGTAGCAGCATTCACATTAACAGAATCACGATATTCACAATGTAAACATCATTACAAGGGAATGCTAGCGAATGAAAGAGGAGAATCTACAATAGAGGGGAATCGGCAGTTCCTATTGGCTGGTCGTGGGCAGCACCTCCCCCACTCCGGCTGTCACTGTTAATCAGCACTCATCTCTTAACATTGGCCACACTTATCAATGAGGTGGAGATTAGTATTCTGAGCGAAACTGATGATAAATCATTTGTACATAATTAGTGCTAGGCAAGGTTACAGCTGACATGAATTTTTATCTTAATTAGGAGGGAAATTTGTTCCATTAATTTAATTTGGTCTGCTTGAGCGGGTCGGTACCTAACAAAGTTAATCTTACACCTGTCACCACCATGGCGTTTGCAGGACCCTAGTTAGCGTGGGCAGAGAAACAGCAACTTCTTTCTGCCTGTTAGTGTCTTCAATCTTCTGTCATGGACAGAGGTAAGTGATGGAGGACTTCATCAAAAGCAAATCTTCAATCTTGGAGAGGTTCATAATACCTGAAGGACATAGTATTATGTGTATGTGTAATTTCACTTCCCAAGGATTAATTCCAGATCAATTTTAGTGAAGAGTTAATGTTTTCTTATCATACCTCCACCTGAAATCTGGTCTGCTTGTGCAATGTAATGTGGATGCTCCCTCCTCCCACATACAGTATGAGGTGAACACACAACACCTGCTGTACCATTGTGTTGAACACACAACACCTGCTGTACCATTGTGTTGAACACACAACACCTGCTGTACCATTGTGTTGAATTGAATTGAACTACATTGTTTATCTTTGTTGCATTTTTTAATGGCCCACAGTACAGTATATATAAGTTAATTCTCAGTTCCTTTCCTCTGGAAAGGTACCCAAGCTTCTGCATGTTGGGTAATTCACATTTTGAACCAACAAGTATCACATCATCAGTAAATTGCACCAGGGAACTGAAAGATAGGCAGCAGACAAGTTCCACTGGAAAGTTAAATTAAGGGGTGAGATTTGTGTGACAGTAAGTGTGACATCGCTCTATTGCATGTTTTTCTCATTTTTTTCTGATTACAGAGGAAAATGGATACATGTCCTTCATGCAACTGAGAGGAGAAGAGAGAGAAACTGCCCTTTATGTCTCTGACACGTACAACAGCATCACACGATGAAGAGCAGACATACAGGCCAATGAAGTACAAGACTGGATGTAGCTTTAATCACCACAATGTGGTGCATTTCAATGCAGGAATCGATTGCAACATACAATTCATAAGTTGAAAACTAAACCATAGATTTTATGGTATCAATCGTTGGATTTGTTGTCCCCCTTATTTGGGGCAACAAGACTCTGGGGAATTATTCACCCTAGAAATGCCAAGAAAGTGGGCTATTACATCAGATTTCAGTGGACTGCATATGCCAGGTGCAGATATACTGCGTGATAAAGTCACAACATATAAATTCATTATTCAGCACACATTGGTTGTATGGTTAAAGATGAAGCATCAGTTGTACAGCGCTTTGGATAAAGGCGCTAAATGCAAACCATTTACATTTAAGATCATTCACATACTGCATGTATAATAATGGTGTGTATAAATATGATTATAGTTTGTAATGAATTGGCTGCATTGAGTGGGTCTGCTGACTTCAGGGAGATGTAAAGATTAAGAGGTGGGCAGAATTGTCTATCTGAGATGGCAACGGCAGGCTTGGCAGACACAAGGAGGTGCGTCGATTGATTGGTGGAGACGCACAGGGGAGCCATGCATTTTCATATTAAGCTGTGATAATTAAATTCAACCGGCTGGAGGCAGAGGTAGCTCAATAGTGTGTGTGCAGGTGTGTGTGTGTATGTGTCTGGGGAGGGGGGGGGGGGGTAAATGAGTTATTTAAAAGCAGATTCCCTTTTTGGCATTCACTACTGCTTCTCCATCTTTGCACATGGTGACTCTATTATCCTCAGTCCATTATGGAGATCCTACATTCCAATAAAACTCCTATCTCCAGTGGCACGGACATGTCAGGTGGCCAGTCATACATTCCTGTAGCCCAAGGTTTCACGTGGAAGCTAGTTTCACCCTCTGTAGCAGCTGTGCTTATTACTATTCTTACTAGCATTATCACTAACATTATGACTGTTATTAAGCAAAAATGGACCTGTACACAATTAATATGAAAGATAAGTAGGGACAATACACCAAGAGAGGAGGACAAAATTAAAACATGAATAGAGAGGTAGAAAATGAACCTTAATCAATAAATATATGCAAAGAAATGTTTGCAGCGCAGCAATGACAATGAATTATTACTTTGCAGGATCTGAGGACACCTTATTCTGCATACACAGAGCCCTCTAGTGGTTGAATTAGACACAACATAGTTTAAAAAAAATAAAATATCTTGTGTTTGAGTACTCCTCCCCCTACTGGATACAAAGAGGAGCATGCCCATAAGGGCTGAGGAAGCTGAAGACAGATGCATTTTCTCATCAAACTCTTATCAGCTTTTTTTCTCATTTTCATGATGACCAGGTTGGCTCTTTTTATTTGCTCAAAAAAGCTGTGCATCCCTCTCCCTGGGGTTTGAACCACCTACGTTCTGGGTCCCGGTCTCAGCCACTAGGCTACAGGCCGCTGCAATAAGCACACTGAACATTTCATTTCTCAATCCTGTTTAAATTAAACCACAAATCTTCGATTTCTAGTCCGTGCTCTGAAGTCAACATGAAACGATGCCATTTACTGCAGTAGAAATGCTGTTTTCACTGCATCTACAGTAACCGCGGTCATGAGGGCACAAGAATAATGTTTGTAATAATGTTTGGTTTGGCAAAGGACTATCAGGATATTTATCAAAAGACCTTTATGAGTACAACACATTGTCAACAATTCTTCTAAAGCAGTGTACAAAGCTGGCATCTACGTATTATTAATGGATCTGGTAATGTCCTTTTGATGCAACTACTGTAAAGCGACATTGCATGCATTTCTCCAGGCAAGACATAACTCATATCAACTGCCATGGGGAGAATGGAAAGGGAAATTATTCAGCTGATTCGTCAATCTGGGATATTATATCAGAATGTAGTGTTAACTTGGCCAAGTGTTTTTTTGGGCCAGGTTTTTGACATGCACATCCAGGGAAATCAGCTAATAGAGTTTGAATGTAATAATGCATGGTAGTACTGTCCAATGAGCATTGCAGTTAAGGTTTGAATTTGCATATACAGGAGAATAACACATATTGATTGGCTCAAACATAATTATTGTTATGCTGTAGCAGGCCAGGTCCACATATTCATTCCCTTTTCAGGTGTGCCTGTGACATGCTGCCTATGGTGGTTATTATGTAAGACAAAAAGACTAATAAGAATAAAAATAAGCAATAGCAGTTTAACTGCCTTTGCAACCATAATAACCAAATTAACTAAACACATAGCTGTTCCGGAGAATGGGACGCAGGCATGAAAAATATTTCCCCACTCCCGCAGAACAGCCAGCTGTGCCTGTATAAGCCTGGCTGATCCAGGAAACACACACACTAAGCTGTGGAGGCCAATGCTGTCCATGGTCCTGAAGAAGGTGATACAGAAGAAGGAGATGTACTTTATTCAACCCCGTGGGGTAATTTGTCTTCCGCATTTGCGTCCATCCTAGTTAGGTAGAAGCAGTGAGCAGCCACCTGGGCAGCGCCTGGGGCACAGTGCCTTGGTCAAGGGCAATAGCTGGAGCACACATAACCGGAAATGCATGTCTTTTGAGTGTGGGAGGAAACTGGAGTACCTGGAGGAAACCCACGCAGACACAGGGAGAAGATGCAAACTGTTGAGAGGAGAGAGGATCTATCCGGCTGGCTTTTATAGACTGCCCAGAGGCATAAAAACATAACATATCATCACGATGAGAACTGGCCATTCAGCCAAGGAATGTTCACCATTTTCCTGCCACTGAATGTGTACCTAATGTTTACTTTACCTGATGGCTAGATAGTATCTAGCATCGTATCATGCCTGGTCTTGAAAACGAAAATTACATTTAATATAATGCAGTCTCCACGTTACATTACAGTCATTCTGGACAATAAAGTGCAAACCAGGGACAAGTAAAAATGCAAGAAAACATGTAAAAACTCCACCTATCACTGTTTTTAGGAAGTGTGGGATAGCAATCTTTAAACACACAGGCCACAGATAGGTCACGGACTGTAGTTTAGCTATAACTGGACACCCCAGGCCGGCTGCAGCACAAGTTCAGGTGTAATACTGAGTGGAAACACTAAGTGATGCTGCAATAAAATGTTTTGCTGCAGGACTGAGAAGAATACCTTAGATAATGTGCTAGTGTACTAAGAAAGGTACTTGTGAGGGGCTGTGTGTACGTATACTGGTGAACCCATCTGTGTTGAAGCAGCAGAAATACTGACGCTCCTGTTCTCAATCCTATAGAAGAATGTTTGTAAAAGAAGAAGATGACAGTTTGTAATAAGCTCCTGATATGGGCGGGTGGGGTCGGGGGGTGCCTTTGTGTTTCTGTCCTCAGTCACAGCACTCACTCGTATCCTACATCCTTCCCTCTCAAAAAAAAGGTAGAAAAACTAGCCTAAAAAGGGTACAAGCACGTGTCACTGGGGGTGGAGGTACACAATCGGTACATGAAATTATACCCCTAACCAACCAACCAAGTAGTTAAAGGGTCTTCCCCAGCTTATCTACAAAAAATCATCAGACCCTACACCCCTGCCAGACCTCTTCGTTCAGCCTCCACCGGCCGCTTGGCACCTCCCCCTCTCCGAACCTCCACCTCACGCTCACGACTACTGTCTGTTCTGGCTCCACGGTGGTGGAACGAACTCCCCGTTGAGGTCAGAACTGTAGAATCTCTCCCCACCTTCAAGCGCAAGCTGAAGACACACCTCTTCAAGCAGCACCTCTCCCCGTCCCTCCCTACCTCCCTGTGAACCTTAATTGTTGTCTCTGTGATGTGCTTTGTGTATCGGTATTTTTAGTTGGCTAGGTAAGCAGTGTTTGGATAGTTCACTTTGGTCACTTTTGCTCTGTTTGTTTGTTTATTTGTTCTCAAAAAAAAAAAAAAAAAAAAAAAAAAAGGCCCTCGTCCTTATCTTTGTTGTACAGGTAGCAGTTGAAATTGTACTTCCCTCTAGGGTCTTTCAGCGAACTTATCCCTGGTTATGGGTATGCACTTTGTTGTATGTCGCTCTGGATAAGAGCGTCTGCCAAATGCCAATAATGTAATGTAATGTAACCAGCAATACATACGTCAGTCATTTGCACTTGTATTGCTTGTAAGAGGTACTCAAATACATATACCAAAACATTTCAATGAAGTACTCATTTTTATTATTAATATAATTATTTCTTTAAAAATAAAAACCTCAACGTACCTCAACTGCACCATTATCTCTGGGAGTTTATTAATACTTATTCATAGCAGCTCAGTATGCCCGTGTAATCAACATTTCATGCTACAAAATGCAGTAATATGCCTTTGGCTGTATGCCAGATTTGCATGTAATCAGCTGTGAAAATGCATTAATGAGTTTACAGAAGCTTGTCCCAGGTAGGCAGGTGTAGGCGTTGCCAGAATAAATCAACTGTAATGATGCTCTGCCATTAGCAGCACTTAAGCAGTCGGAAAAATCCAGCAAATTGAAATGCAAATGATCATATTGTCTTGCATTATAACAGGGCATCTCACAGGAGACATGTTAGTAAGGGTTCACACCACAGAGACATCAGTCTAGACTTCATGCATAATCAAATTACTTTTTATTCAAGAGCAACACTTTGGACTTCCATTTTTCAAGCATCAGAAGAAGCACCAGCTGAATCCCAGAATGCACTAGGAGCCACGAAGTAAAGAATGATGCCAAGAGTGTGAATGGCAACCATATCACAATGGAGGCAGGAGAGATTATTCTCTGCAACCCCAGTCCAGCATGGCAGAACAGAAGCCACAAGAAACAGGAAAAAATCCAGGAAGAGATTAACATACAGGGCAGTTTAGGTTTATAACAGGGCCCCTTCATAAATTATTTTGTTCCTGATTGGGGAAACGGAAATGTGTGGATTTATGGTTATTGGCGGGGAATTGTCTTTGTAACAACAGACTGATCAAAAATGTGATGTTGACATATTACTCATCCATTCACAGGCATTTATTGGAAGATGATTGTGTTAGTTACACTTTACTTTCCCTTTATTGTGTTAATATTTAGTTTAAATGAAACCTCTGTGCCCTACATTGTTTCTTTTTGGTTCAGTTGGTGCTTTTATATATATACTTTGTTCTTCTACAATCAGCTTGACAGTGTGTGCTTTTATTATATATTTTTCCATTTGCAGATGTTCATGTCCCCCTCCCGATTACCACCTTTCCGATATCCCTCTCCCTCCCTCTAACCCAACATTTAAAAAAAAAAGAATTGCACTTATTTTACTAGTTATGGATGTGATGCTTTTACTTGTGGAAGAACCTATGCACTTGTAAATCGCTTTGGATTAAAAGCGTCTGCCAAATGACTAAAATGTAATGTAAAATGTACAGTACAGTATCTAAAATCTGGCTATGTAAACGGTACATCGCATCATTAAATCTTATGCGCTCCCATTTTAGGAATTACGGTATTCCGCTAGACCTGGGAGGGGTTAGTTATTCTTTAGGTTGTCAATTGTCCATTCAAAGCGGAGTTGTGCAACGGATCAGTACCACGATACAGGTTGGGGAAATTCTTTATTTTAAACAAATTATTACTTATACAAATTCTATTCCAAGACGAAGCGTGTCATTAATGTGTGTGTGTGTGTGTGTGTGTGTGTGTGTGTGTGTGTGTGCGCGCGCGCGTTTACACAGCGCCAATGGTATTGTTCCAGTGTTCTAAATTTCAAAAACGTCAGACAGTTTTAGACTATTAATGCGAGATTTGAATCAACTTCAGTTTCAACGAGGTTGAATTTTGTGATTGCTTCGGCTTTGATACGGTTGGCTTCTACTTATGCTATTGCGGCAATTGCCTTGCTAACTTCAAATGTGGTTCGGGATTGTATTATATATGACAAAACTACCTGGTCTGATATTTCAGTTGGCCTAAGCTATTTTATCATTCATAATACGCCTATATATTCATACGGTATTTCCTTCCCCAGTTTAATATATGAGGTGAATATAAATTAGGCACCATGTCATTCGCTGTGTATAGTTAACTGATTTGATATGCTGAACTGTATAGTGTTGCAGATGTTCGGGGCTGGTAGTTGCCAGAGAGCGTCGTTTGATAAGTGACTGCGGAGCGCGCATTGGGCGCAACAACTGACGTTCAGGTCCCGCTGGCATGACGCTCATGCAGAATCTTATCCCTAATTTCAGATGAAGTGTCCCATGATTCCTGAAATTGGACATGCTTTTTAATACTCGCACGACTTGCTTTTATGCACAATGATTTTCATAGTAGTTTGCTATGTATGAGCATTTAATTTAATGTGGCATGGCCATTATCTACTTACCCTGTGACCTTATTAATATAACAGCATTGGTTAGTTATTGTATTTCATGAAACCATTTAAGCTTAAGCCGCAGTCCCTCAGTATTTAAGATACAATTGAGCCCAAATATTGAGTGTGCTTCCACTGCACCCCACTGTAATGTACTGTATACCCTGCATGGCAATAAAGGCAGTAAATAAATACAGTACCCAATAGTGACTTATGAAAGCTCAAACAGGGTAGCCTCCATGGATGGAGATGCGGGCATCTGTGAGGCATTTTTACTCAGACACACACCTACATGTTTTGTGATACAGGTAACCACAGGCTGGCATGAGACAGAATTTGCCCCTATGAAATGGCTTCTGGCCATCTTACCCCACCTAAGTTCTAATTTCACCCATTAGAAAGAAGAACTGACTTCAGAACAGCTTTTATGGACAACATCCATCTCTCGGCAGAGGCTGCTCAGTCGTGAATGATAGACACGGCAGTTATGAAATCCCTGATCTGAGTTCAGTTTGTGATCAACGCATTTTCAAGGCAGGGTGTGGTGGGTTGTTTACGTGAGCTTTTCAAAAGCTTTGGGATCCTTTTAGTGTGAAATATTTTCATTCATATCTTTTTCATCCATTTCACCATTTTCATTCATACATATTCATACTAACTCTTTGCTTTGGTTACTTGGTTTGACATTTCATCCTTCAACACATGGACACAAGGTTTTAACTGTAAAACATGTTTCCGACCCGGCGGAGGGTTGTACCATGTCCAAAATAGCAGCTACTTTGAGTAGTGTTCTCATCCAACTGCCAAACTAGTCCTGGGAAAGTGCATTAGGAAAACTGTGGAAGCCAATATCAAGCCTTGGATGGTCTTGAGAGGTGTGTGATTACATCGGCGTCAGTTTAGATTACCGTAATCATGAGGACTGTAACGGGAATGAGCTTAATCAGGACAGGAGGGCATGGGGTTGACCTCTGTTACTCTGCAGTTTAAGTTCAGTCATCCGGATTGCTCCAAGGCTGATTACAGAGAGTGTGCTGGGGCCGACACCAGATACGGTGACGTCGCTGTTCAACACGGAGCCTTCCGATTGGCTGTCCACTTCCTCCCTGGCAAACACTTGTTTTCATGTTCGGTGATGAGATACACTCCTAATGGGGTGGATGCATGGAAATTATTATTCTTAATGAGAGGTCAAGAAAGGTGTGTGTGTGTGTGTGTGTGTGTGTGTGTTTGTACACCTTAGGTCCTCCCCTTGTTGTTAATGCTAACGAGGCTTGCACAAGTGATTACATCTCAAAGGTGAGAAGATGTCAAAAGAGTATAATTATCTGTCTCATTCAGGTCCATTAGACTAGTCTGCTCTCCTCCCCCATCCACAAGTAACATAGGAGTGCTGTATGTAATGTATGCTTAAATGTGAACCGACTATCCAACATATGGATCGATGTGGAATTACAGTCACCCTCGGCTTGCCCTCGTTGTCCCCGTTTATGAAAAGGAAATGCCTCTGTTCATGTTCACAGCCATTTTCCTCAGTACATTAATCCTGGACATGCCGCTTAGGGATGACCCGCAGACAGAGAAGCCATTCACCGAAGTCTGAATGAGCGCTTCTAGTGCTGTTTGTCTCACACAATTCCATTTCCGAAGCCGTGGCAACAAGCGATTAGCGATGAAAATATCTCACATCCAGAGACACGTGAAGGATAATCTTTTTTCTCGACTAAATTAAAAGACTATCTGTTTCTCATTACAGTCAAGCCTAATCCTTTACAATTAAGCCCGTTTTAGTGAAGTTAAAAATTAGTTCTCAATCTCAGTACAATTATGGTATAATGTTTATTTTTCCAAACACTAAATATTAATAATTCAGATAATCTAATTAACTTTTTTGCAGTGCCATATTTTTAAAAAAATCTATTTTCAAATATGCTTCATGTTTTTGTTCAATACATCCTTAAAGTTTCATTGATTTAGTTTATTTGACAACATTTCTGTAAATATGAGTTAGCGAGGAAGGCTAGTTTTCATCTGTAGTCCCTGTGGGAGGAACCCAGGGTACCAGGAGGAAACCCACACAAACATGGGGAGAACATGCAAACTCCACACACAGGGTACCAGGAGGAAACCCACACAAACATGGAGAGAACATGCAAACTCCACACACAGGGTACCAGGAGGAAACCCACACAAACATGGGGAGAACATGCAAACTCCACACACAGGGTACCAGGAGGAAACCCACACAAACATGGGGAGAACATGCAAACTCCACACACAGGGTACCAGGAGGAAACCCACACAAACATGGGGAGAACATGCAAACTCCACACACAGAGTACCTGAAAGAAACTCACACAAACAAGGGGAGAATATGCAAACTCCACACACAGGGTACCGGGGGAAACTCAAGGGGAGAACGCGCAAACACGCAAACTCCACACAGAGAGTATCTGGGCCAGCTGGCCCTGGAAGAGTGGAACCCGGAATATCCTTATTGCTTGGCTGCAGTGCAACGGGGCAGCCTATAGCCTGCTAGCTAAGGTTGCTGGAAGGTTGATTGTCTGAGCCCCGGTGGAACCACAATAAGTTCATTGCAGCTGTTGGGCCCTTTAAGCTAGGGTTAATGTTTACTTGACAAGTGACGATTTATTCCATTGGCAAATCTTGAAATTGAGTCAAACTGTCTCACCATATTTGGCAATATTTTAGTCTTATTTTAACAAAAAAGTAAAAGAATTTTAAGTTTCAAAATGCTTGTGGCTTATCGGGTACAAATGCTTGTTGCTGGGGTGGTACCCTATAGATGCATAAAATTGTACCCCTAGCCAGCAATATATAATTAACTTAATTTGCTTACCCAAAGACGGTATTACTGTATTTTACCTTCAGGGTACATTTGAGAAATTTGATCCTTGAAGGACAGAAAATTATCTCCACGGTCAGGTTATTTGTGAGAGTGTGCTTGGTCCCAGGCCCCCCGTGCTTCTCTGTTTCTCGTGCGAGCCGTGCTGTAGGGCTCATTGGTAAACCTGCGGTGTCCCTCATTGTTGTGGGGGCTAATGCCTTGGCTTTGACACTGTACTGGGCCGGCTCCCCACAGGGCCTGACTCTCTTTCCCTCTCACTCTTTTCTTGGAATGTTCTCTTCACAATTCTTAGTCAGTGTTCTAGCACTCCATTGCTTTTAATTACCAGAAGTGATTGTTACATCAGCGTTAGAAGAATGTTAAGTTCAGGACATTCTAATCACATATTTGTGATCTCACACCTCAAGAAGGGTTAAACCCCCAAGTGCCATCTCCCTGCTCTATGGCCAGGGGTTTGAAGTTCCCCTGCTGAATAAAAACAGCTCAAGCTAGGTTTTGAAACAGCTGGTAGCTGGTCATTTCAAGCTGGTCATAGCTGTAGACAAGGGTGACATTCCAATAGTTTTATTGGTGTGACATTTAAAAAAACTCAAACAAATTCAAGTCTCCCACTTAAGTAATTGCTCCTTGTGTTTACTGGGGTCTACAAAGAGGCTATATCACGTGGACTTATACAGTACATTCAACCCTGAGTTATGTTGACGTTGTGTGTGTTTGCATTTTTGTGGTCCCGTATGCTGGTTATGTTGCAAGTCTGAGATGTTTTAAGATGGCCTTTGGGAGCCAGAGGAAGAGCAATCAGATACCTGCTGACAGCACAGAGGGCCACAGATTGGCAGACAGGAGATGACATCAGCAGACAGACAGGAGGAGCCTTCAGTTACTCTGTGGAAGCATGTCATATTCTGGACAGAAGTTTGGTGCGGGTGTTTTTCACGCACTGTTAGAGTGACATTTCTAATCTTGATGCTCTAGTTATTCTGCTCTTTTCATGAAAGCACATTCAGTAATCATCCACATGATCAGGTGTGCATGAGGTAGGCAGGGCAATTTATCAGTGTACAATCACAGTGTATTGTATGAAGTATTCATAAGGTATTTCACTCACATAACAAAAATGTCATTACATGCTATGAAAATGGAATATGTGAAAATATATTCACATATACACTCACTGAGCACTTTATTAGGTAGACCTGTACAACAGCCTGTTAATGTGGCAGCAACTAAATGCATAAAAGCATGCATACATGGTCTGCACTCCCTCTCCTCTCTACCCCTTCTCCTCTCCTCCTCTCCACTCCCTCACTCCCTCTCCTCTCCACTCTCTGCACTCAACCTGTTCAGCAGCAGCACAGGGCTGACATTTTCCCAGAACAGACAGTGCGGTGCGGTGCAGTGAAAGGAGGTGGTGTTATGACATTAGAACAGGCGTCTGGGTGCAGACTGTTCTGGTCGAGTGGAGGGAGGGCAGGGTGAGGCCATTAGGTATTCTGTGCCCTGCTCTGTTTTTTGGTGAGGAACAGAGGTTATTGGTTACCAGATACTGGAATATGGCTTGATAGCCATCATCATATCTGAATCACAAAAGACATCACCTGGAAGATAGAAGGACCGTTTACATGATCTTTATTTAAAATAATTTATAAAATTGTTATGGCTTAATGTACACTGTCCTGTTGATGTTTATTCTGTCATTTGGCCAGTTAGTGAAACATTTTTACCAGCTATGATTGCGAGAACGTCAGCCTTTGGTTCTAGACCCACCCCTCCATGACGTGAGTCAACTGGGGGCGGCCTGTAGCGTAGTGGTTAAGGTAAATGACTGGGACACACAAGGTCGGTGGTTCTAATCCCAGTGTAGCCACAATAAGATCCGCACAGCCATTGGGCCCTTGAGCAAGGCCCTTAACCCTGCATTGCTCCAGGGGAGGATTGTCTCCTGCTTAGTCTAATCAACTGTACGTCGCTCTGGATAAGAGCGTCTGCCAAATGCCAGTAATGTAATGTAACCACCGATACCGCGTTTGTAGTCCAGTGCTAACAGTACAGCAGGCCTTGTGGGAACCAATGCAGAGCTTCATAATCGAGTTATGTCCAATAATAATAGAGCCCATACTAAATAACATTACACATAGCGCTGACGACGCTCCCAGGACAAAAGGAGAGGATGCAAACGAGGCTTCTGTTCCAGATGACATCCCAGTATCCAGTAGGGTTTCCAGAGGTGCGTTCAAGGTCGCAAACATATTCCAACTTTTTTCTGTTTGCCACGAACGTTAGCTAACGATAGTTAATTTCTTTAAAAGGTAGTGCACCGTGAACAGGAATGGCTGTTGACGGGGAAGACGCAGAGAGAACACAAGTTGACAATTATTTGTCTGTTAAATAATACACTAATGAATGTAATATTTGTTCGTAGCTTCAAAAATAAATCACAAATAAGCAACGAATCAGATAGCTGGCATTGTTAGATCTAAGCCGCATCTATTTGTATTCAAAATACGTTGGTGGCAAACTAAATGGAATGTCGGATTTAGAATTTGTCCAAACCGGACATCATGCAGAACTAGACACTAAATTGTGAACACGGTGCGAAGCTGTCAGAACCTGGGTGGAAGGGGTAGCTATTGGAACGGATCATGGAGTGCTTGAGATGAGAATTAATTACAAACTAAGGGTACATTCTTTCAATCAGTTACTCACTCAATGCCAGGATTAAGTCCCTATTCTGATTTTGGATGTTGTGCTCCATAGCCCAGAGGGTGTGTGGCTAAGGAAATAATCCATTTAAAATGTTCTGTATTAAAATTACTTTGACTAAAAACATGATAAAAAGAAAAAATCAATTACTTACTCAGACTGAACATTACATTGTGACTTCTTGGTTGAAATCGTCTGGCGTCTGGCATCCCTAGTAGCCAAAGATCAATAATTCAGTGTACTGTAGCCATACGCCTCTGGTCATGGGGGGTGAGCAAAGATGTCCCTACATTATTCTCCATCCCTCAGTAGCCCTGGGCGTCTGCTCAGGACTTCCATCCAAAGGCTGACATAACACTGTCATACACAGGACATAACCATTGTCACAAGATGGTATAACAGATTATCAAGTGACATAAAACTGGCAAACTTTTATCTGTACATTTTATGACAGTAACATTTGTTATAACATTTACAGATAAAAGTATGACAGTTTTTTTATAATTTCATATCCTCTGTTATGCCATCTTGTGACAACTGTTATGGTATGTGTATGACAGTGTTATGTCAGCCCTATGGAGAGAAGTAAAGTGTTAGCCAATCTATTCAAGGACTGAAAGTAGAGTGTCTGCTGTTCCTGTTCCCAACTTGTGAAACTACTAGAAAGATTCAAACTGAAACAGCTGCAGTGAGCTTTTACAGCCTCTTAAGTACACTTTTATCCATTTTCATCTGATTGACTGGAGCAATGGCCAATCCCCTTGAACCGTATCGACTCAGGAATCAGATGTAGGGAGTGAACAGCGCACAAAAGATGAGCTGGCAGAGGTTGCATTAACATGGCAGCAGTGTTGTAATAGTACGACACTGCCGGCTTTGTGTTTGGGTTTGCTTTGGGGGTGAACTGTATTTGAAGTGTGCTTGATGTCTGTGCAATGAATTTCAATTGCACTTTGCCAAATCTACTGCAGCCATAGTCCATAATCAAAACAAAACAATTATGGCACATCTACTTTTATGTGTTTCTTCATTTAACAATAGCATATGCTAACTATGTCACCCATATTTTTACGCTTTTATTTGTCCGATACAAACACATGAATCATTGCCGTGTTTAAAAATGTGACCGCACACATGCATTGTCAATTATGTTGTGAAGCTTCTGCGGCGGGTGGCCTAAATACAGCCCTCCTTCACCACGGCAACCTCTGCCATGGAAACTGGCACAGCAGAGAGGCCCCCGGCTGCCGGATCGGACAAAAGACCCTCTTCAGAGCGCAGTCCATGTGGAATTAACCTGGGAGCCGGAGGAGGAGGGTCTCTCACAGTCCCTCCAGCCCTGCTCTTCAGCTCCGCTTTCCGGGGGAATCAGTGATGTCTCTGGGCCACACCAAACGGCCAGACCCAGGACCGGGAGCCTGGTGAAGCGCGCTGCTCACAGGTAACCCAGCAAAACGTAATCGTTTTGGATTCAAATACTTTTCCAAGCTCCACCAAGCTTGTCTGGTGTATTGGTACCCAGCGAATTCACTCAAAAAGTGCAAAATCTTGCCTTCTGGTCCTCTATGTTAATTGGATCGATTGTACCAGGCAAGATAAATCGTGCACAGAAAAGTATTTGATTCCAAAACAATTATGTATTCGTCCCAGGTCGGTAACCCAAATCAGCCCGTACAAATTCCCCCACCCCCCGAGTCGTCCCAGATGACTCCCATTAGGCTAAGCAGTGCGGACAGCTCTCACACACTGCCTTGGGACAGCACACCCTGCCACACACAGTCAGCCCAACCTCAACACCCCCCTGTCTTATGTGTGAGTACAGATCTTAAGGACTGCTGATTGAGGAACATAACCTTTGAAGGTGCAGTGGCTCCGTCCAACCTATCAGTGCTGTGTGACATTTATGCTTCATATCAGTGATGTAAAACATTCATGAAAAGGGTCTTTAATCCAGAGGCCTCAGTTTCACCTTGCATTGCATTACATATGCCTCGATGAGTATGCCCATGCGAAAATACAAGCAGTATTTTTTTCTCTTTTTGAACATCTTTTTCCTCGAAGCTGGATGTTCATGTAGACAAAGCTGAGTGGATTGGCATTAATGAAGGCCATTCTCATTTTAGTTTGCTCCAAAAAAAAAACTCAAGAAAAGAAAATCCCATAAGCGAAGGTTTGCAGGTTCCCCTGCAAACAACTGAAACTCAATCCGTTGCTCAAGTGTAAGGGCTACATTCCTGCCGATGTCTCTCTCACTGCCCTGTAGGGGGAGCTCCTGAGTGCTGTCACTTTGAGCGCTGTCTCATTCGGTTTAATTCCCTTGCATCCTCATCTAGCTTACATTCCCCGGGAGGGAAAAAAAGGATGGCAGCGTTGAAGCATTTGTGGAGGAATACGCTCAGCCTTCTCCACTACTCTCTGGCTTTTTTCACACCCAAAAGTAGAAGGCAGCTGACATTGGCACGGATAGCTCCCCTCTGCGTGTTAGCATTTGCCTCTCCATGACAACGTGACCAGGTGCTTATGGAATGCCGTCTCCGAAACACACACAGCTAACGCGCACTCCCGCTGTGGCCCGCGCTATACGTGGTCTCTCAGTTTATGCGGAAATCTCTGTTTACCGCGCGGCTGATATTACTGCAGGGGACCTCGTCTCGCAGGGGAGAGCCGCGGCAGCTCCATGCTAATCCGCAGGGAAGCCAGCGGGGAAATCTAACAGCGCATTAAAATATCCCAGGCCACACAGCTAATGATGGCTGACAGCCGGATGAAGGAATCCACTCACTCTATCGTCTCTGGGCTGTCACTGTGCTCAGACAGCAGAAGGACAGGGAAGGAGTTTCTTTTTTTAAAACCGAGAGCAGACAGTCCTTTACAGTGCATTATATTACATTTCATTTAGCAGAAGCTTTTATCCAAAGCGAAGTGCAATAAGTGAATGCTGAAGGTCGTTTGGACAACCACAGAACGCAGGTCAGATAAGGTACAGTGCAATTCTCATAAAGTAGCAGCTATCCTTAGCCATGAACATCAAGCCTAGTTCACACCAATTGCCTTCTCTATTTTTAAACCTTATTCAGACAGATAAAAGCAAAGAAATGTTGCACCATCATCTTGCTCAGGGCACATTCATTTTAAAGGATCCACTGGCAGTTGCAGTTCACCTCTTCCAGCCATCAGCAGGTGCTGTTTGCTATCACATATACATCTTTGAAAAGCACAAATAAATAAATATAATGAAAAAACTGCGGTTTGGTAGTAAAAGGAAGAAGAATGTTAGTATGATACATTTTTTGTATAATTAAGGGATCAAATAGGACATAGGAATCAACATTTTCAGCACTTTTATGGTGTTTATTTCGGTGTTACTGCTGGTATATTATGTGAATGAGGTAAATATTTGGCTCTGGGGCGCGACTCCGTGTGACCCTCCATCCTCAGCAGATGGAAAGTCTTGCGGCCGAGGGCAAAGGGCCAGCTGGCCTGGGTGGAGGACCACCCACACCACCCTCAAAAAGCGTGAAGAAGAAGAGAAAGGGAAAAGTGAGGGGGGGACTGCAGGTATCATCACCATATATACCCTATGAGGAGCGCAAGGCATTAGAGAGGCGCTGAAATGCCATTACCATATATACTCTATTTGGAGCGCAAGGAATTACAATCACTATAATGATACTGAGAGGGATCTTATCCACATATCAGTGTGTGTGTGTGTGTGTGTGTGTGTGTGTGTGTGTGTGTGTGTGTGCGTGCGCGCGAGAGAGAGAGAGACAGAGTGTGTGTACATGCCTATGCGTATTTGTGTACGGGCATGTGTGTGTATCTCTCCCGGGGTGAGTTGCTTCAGCAGCATCTGTACTTTAAGTTCATGGTGGCTATGGCTCGTTGCCATCAGCCAGTCACACCTGTGGGTATGTCAGGATGCAGTGTGCCCGGAAAAGCTTCTCTGAAGTCATCGTTCACTGCCACTGTGGACTGAGATCCGAGGCTATGTCTCCACACACCTGGCCTCTGCAAAAGGCTGCAAGTGCAATAGTGTGATTTGGGAATGATGAATTACAAGGAAAAATACCACACCACAGAGTGCTGTTGCCAAGCATTCATGCCTGCCTAGGTTACAAATGTGCATGCTGAATCCAGTCTGCAGGGAGCTACTCAACTGTGTTCTCCGTGTTTTTCAAATCTGACAGAGTCACTTAGAATGTCTGCTGTGAAAAGTCTGGGTTAGTTTCTACCTCACTTCACAGCTTCTGACAAATGGCACTTGTTCAGTCAGCGTTGACTGGCAACGACATGGAAAAAGATTTATGAGGTCACCTGTGCCTGCTAACAATGATTCCTTCTACTCTTACAAAAACTTTAAAATGTCGCTCGCATACAATGCAATTGTCTGACAATTGTTACTTCTTCCTCTCAAATTTAATGGTTTTTTTTCTTTCTTGTCACTGTAACATTTCCTTAATCCTCCCGAGAATGCAGATTTGCAGCACGACTTCCCTTTACACAATAATGTGTGGCAGGTGATTATTTTTGTATAGTGGTCAATCCCCCACCCTGGGTGTGTCAAAGTGTCCCTGAGCAAGACGCCTAACCCTCAATTGAGCTGGTTGGTGCCTTGCATGGCAGCCAGTCGCCGTTGATGTCTGAGTGCATGTGTGAATGAGAGGCATCAATTGTAATGTGTCATATAAACGCAGTCCATTTGCCATTTTGCCATTTGATGGTGTGGCAGCTCAACTGTGTCTGGGGATGTCTGCCTTGGCTGCCGTGCTGCCTGTCGGATGTTGTGATAAAGAGGTGTTGGGCTCGGTGACTCAGACCGCGTCTTCGCCCTGCTCAGCGGGATCTCGGGCCGGGCCTGTGATGCAGTCTCAGGTCTGTCTGTCCCGCTCACCGTCTCTGTCGCTTCTGACCTTTCGCTGCCTCCACCCAGTGGGCTGCTGAGGCTCAGAGCTGGGACCCAAGCTGACAGGAGGGACTGCTGCCGGGGGTGAACTTCCAGTGCGCTGTTTATGGCCCTTCTGCCCTGTTTCACCAGCGAACGGGCCGTCCCTGACACCCGAATGACCTGTGCTGGCAGACACCACAGCACTTAGACGGAGGAAAATGGCTTTCTCTGGGGTTGAGAGGCCTTGTATAAAACATGACTTCAGCATTATTAAAGGAAGATTGTGTGTGTGTGTGTGAGAGAGAGAGAGAGAGTATGTGTGTGAGTGTGTGTGTGTGTGTGTGTGAGTATGTGTGTGAGTGTGGGTGATTAAACTCTCAAAGTATAAGTGGCCATTTCAGCACTCATATTATAGCTGTTATTAACGGGCGAAGCTGTTGGTAACCATGGACACCGATTCAGTTGAGTTGCCATAGAAACAGAGTTTTAGCTTATTGATTCACCTCCAGCCCAGCACTTAGCAGCTGCTTGTCTACCCACTAGCTCCAGGATTCACCTAAACTACCCCAGAACACTAACGAACCAGGGGGGGCTGTTCTCTGCCAGCAGCTGCCAACAGGGCAGGCTGTGCTCAGAGCACGCTGTGCTGTAAGACCACCTGCCTCCTTAAATCATTTCATTTGTTAACTGATATGATATGAGCCTCCACCAATGAATCTCTTCCTGCCTATGGAGGCTGTGTTCTAGCTGTCATTCCGATTGCTTACTTTTTCCATCCTTGTTGGCTAGTACCTCGACTGACCCGGAAATGTATGGAGGTCCGCCTTTTTTAAGGACATTCCAACCCGTTAAATACTCGTTGAGGCTTCAGAAGGATTCTTGAGCAACTTGTGGATCCATCTCTCCCCATCCTCTCCCACGTCTGTAATTGATGCGGCTTCAAACTGACGCCTGAAAGAGCAAGGACATCCTGTTTGCCTTACGCACATTTCCACATGAAATGTCCTTGCGTCTTTTGCCCACTTCCTTTCCTTGCGCATCCTCCAATGGGAGGAGCTAGGGGCGAGGAAAGGACACAATGAAAGGAAGCAAGGATGGAAAGAGCCCTAGTTCTGTGTTGGTGCTCTGTGGTGGCCCTGAATGCTGAGGGTGAGTGGATAAGATTTCGCCTTTAGGCCGCTGAGCTGTCGGGAGACGTACGTGACATCTGCCGCTATCCATACATCCTCCTCTGAGTTTGAAGAGTGACAAAACTGCTGCTTCAGGTGGAAAATAAACCCTTAGCTCAGTGGTCCTCACTCCTGTCCCTGGAGAGCCACAGGGTGTGCTGGCTTTTGTTGTTACTCAGCACTTAATTACAGTTAACTCATGGTTAACTCAGCAGTTAAATGACTGGTATTAAGGTGAAAATAAAAACCAGCACATCCTGCGGCTCTCCAGGACCAGGAGTTGGCACCCCTGCACACCCTGCAGCTCTCCTGGACCAAGACCGGGAGTTAGGACCACGGCCTTATCTGCTGTTGTCCTTACAGGCTCACATTTCCTCATGCAGAAAGCACTTGGCCACAAACCAAACTGTTAGTTCATGCGGTGCATATCATAAGAGTCATCGGATTACATTTCCCAAGTTGGTGTTTGCGTTTTAAGTGATCTCCTGAGATGGACTTTGAGTGCAAAAGGCTTTTAAATGCCCCATCGATTGGGACTGGATAACCAATAGGGTTGAAGCAGTTCTCTGAAGCATCAGCAATCTATCTTACTACTGTCATTTGACATAATGTGAATTAATGGTGAGTGAAAGTAATTGTAGCATTTCTGGAAAAAGTCAATGTGTAGGCTATGTGGAAATGAGCCCTGGGGAAACAGTTCAGTAGGAAGAGCCTTCACAGCTTGTCCATAGCCCTAGGGATGCTGCTATGTTTGGGACAGTGTCCAAACAGACATTTTCTTTGTGCGTTATTCTTTTGTAGAGCAGCATCTCCCAACTGGTGTGTCACTGCACTCTGGTGTGCTGTCAGGCAAGTTCATATGTTCAGTATGAAAGATCCATCACTTTCATCTTTAAAAAAACATTTGACATTTTGTTACATTATAGGCATTTGCCAGCCACTCTTATCCAGATAGATTTACAACAAGAATTAAAACTAAGAAATGCCATGAACAAAACCTTAATAAATGTCAATAAAATGCATATTGCTTAATACCATTAATAAATGTAACTAAATAAGAGAACATTTGCGCTTACTGTTGACATGTTACAGCAGTGTCAGTATGGCACTCACAACATGAGAGTGCTGTGCCCAGAGATTCTGTAAATCTGGAAAGTGTGCCATGGAAGGGAAAAGCTTGGGAAATGCTGTTGTCGAGCCACCCAACCTGCTTTTAAAAATAGTTTTCACTTGCGAGTGTGAAGGGAGTATAACCATGTTAGGTTGCTATTGGGTGTAGCATAATTGCATAACAGTGCTGTTTTGCTTAATGCCCACATTGCTTTATATAAAAAAAATTTTAAAAGCCCAAACTTCCTGTAAGCCGGTGGAGCTGGAGAAATGTACACAGGGATTATGTTTGATGTTTACCATGTCAGAGGCCCGCCAGAAGCCTCATCCCAGGCTTATTTGCACAGTCTGAGGACCGAGCTGACACACAGCGTTCCCACAGCACTGCTGTAATCCCATCATGCTAATGTTGCCGGAGTCGGACTGAAACGTTTTGTGTGCTGCTGTAGGATTGTGTTTACGTACAGTACATGGCAGTGAACGGGGTTGGCTCTGCTAACAGGGATGAGAGAATCTGCAAGCCTCTTGTACAGTAACAGGAGAGCCAAGTCTCCAACAGCCCACAGACTTCACAGACACTGTGAAAGAGAGCAACGGGAATGACAGAAAGCTGGGGAGGAGGCAGTGAGCGTTTGTTTCTGTTGTTCCCCCTCCCAATCTGAAAATGGAGGCCACATGAACAGTGACTCAGCAGGTGCAGTTTAAACTGCCAGATTGAATCCCACTCCCATCGTTCTTTCGAAAAATCAGCAGAGCTCTTGGCCTGACACATCGCACACACACCGTGTAGGCTACGGTTGGTCTCGTACTTGATATTTAATCAGTTATTATGGGCATTTTGTGAAATACAAAGTGCTGTTCTGGTCATTATTTTTGTCACATAAACATTCAATTTTGAATTGACAATTAAAAGATTGATTCTTTTCTGTGCTTGATTGATCTTGCCTGGTGCAATTGAGCCAACCAAGAGGACCAGAAGGAGAGGCTTGCACCTTTTGAGAGTATTTCATACGGTAGGTACAGTAGTTTTGTATTTGAATTCAGGTCTGAAGGATATATGGGGTCTGTAACAGGGTAAGAAGGCAGTGACAGTTAAGGGGAACAGATGAGTTTGGTGGGACAGAAAGCCCCACAGGACAGGCTTGGAAGAGCCCACTTGTTTACTATAATTAGACCAATTATTTCTGCACAATCTGGCACTTTCCATTTGTTACCCGTCTGTATTGAAGCTCCTGATATCCACATGTGTGTGTACCCAAGCCAAGCACCTTGTATAAAGTAGCTCAATACCCAGCACTTAATCCTGGTCCATTTTGCAAAGGTGTGGTTTGGTACTGTATGGAGTGCAGCGTAAACATGGCAACGGATGTAAACAATTGCTGTGCTGGAAATTTCCGTACCCGCCGAATATGTCCTTGCCACCACACTCATTCTGCTGTGTGTACCCCGCATCAGGGACCTGTTGCACAAAGCAGGATTCCAGAGTTATAGCTGCAGTGAGTAAAACCTGGAGCCCTCCCAAATCTGGAACACGGAATGAAGAAAAATGAGCTGTTCCAGGTTTTACTCAGTGCAGTTATCCGGCTAACTCAGTAATCCTGCTTTGTGAAACAGCCCCCTGCTACGCTGTCTGAAACAGCAGAGGCTTGTGAAGGAGAATGGTAGGGTTTGGTACAGCAGTAGCTGCACGTCAGGTGACAGATGTGCATCTTTGAAGAGAAAGCGTTCCATCATCTTCACTCCGTAATGCACCACAGACTTCAAAGGCGTATAACGTTTCCAGGCCTGCCAGTGGGTGTAGATAATAGAGTAGTAAGGTTGGCCACCCAAATCATCTCAAATTCACATGCGAGGGATTTCCTGTACTCTTCATATAAGCATATGAATTCAACAAAATGGAGATGAAGCTGGGCCCATGATTTTTCGGGGTTTTCAAATCTGACAGATGATTAAGCACTATCGTCTGGCCCATTAACCGTTATGAGTAGTCTCCACTCTGCTTCACTGGAGGGAGATTTTGGAGAGAGAAAAAATGAGAGAGAGGGGGGGGGAGCAAGAGAGCGGGAGGGGGAAGGAAGAGAGAGGGAGCAATAGAGAGCGGGGAGGGGGGGGCGAGAGATTATCAAGAGAGAAAGAGGTGAAGATAGAGGGGGAAAAAGTGGAGCCCTAGTGTTTCAGGAAAATTCTAGAAGGATTACTTCTTACTGCACACACTGAGCATGCCCATGCATTTACACTTTCTGTGCATTCAAGTTCAGGAGTGGGGATACATCCTTTCTGGCACCAATTCAGGGAAAAAAAATGACCAATTCCTTCAAAGCCACAGTATGTTCTGAAAATGAGGTGAATGACGTTCTGAAATGTCAGGGTTGCCATTTGGTCCAAAAATGCCACACAGTGCATATCACCCACATTGGACAAAGAGGTCTTTGTGTAACCCAATGTTTTTTTCCCAATCCAAAATGCAGAGTGTGGGGATAAATTGAATGTTTTTGAAGTTTTTTCAAAGTCTTGTGGCAAGAATTGACCTTTTCCCGAAAGACTTGATATTCCTACACAGTGCTGATCAGAGTTTCCAGTGCAATGTGAATACGGTAGCACACTTGAGTGACTCAATGGCTCTCACACAAGGAGTGATAGAATTACATCTGTTGAGTCGCACAACTCAGCATGAACACTAAAAACACTATTGGGTGGGTATGCATTAAGACTCCAGTTCTTTGAGTTTACATTGTGATTGGCAATACTGGTGTTGCATCTTTGATGGCTGCTCTCAAGTGGAATGGTTGGGAAAACAAAAATAATTGACCATTCAACCCATTCATATTATATATACTCAATCATTGCTTTATTGTGCAAGTAGAAGCACAACTCCATTGAAGGCGTTCCCTCTCTGAACCATCTATTGACATGTCTCTCCCTCTCCCAGTGGACTAGTTTCAAATTGATATTCACCAGAGCACATTCACAGGAGCGTGGCACCAACTGATTGCCATTTTACAAACTCAATCTCCTGCCAGTAGCAAATCTATAGACCCCCTGCTACCACTGCCAGGAGTGGTTAGAGGGCCTCAGTACTACAGATATGCCTCAAAGGGTCAGTACATGGACTCTGTAGCTCCAAGTAATACAACCGAACTGAACTGTTGAGACTCAATAGGTTTCGGAGCTGTGACTCCGATGCGTTCGGATTTAGGGTCAAGGAGCAAAAGTTGAACCTGGGAGCAAGGACTTATGGGATCAAGCCCAAATGCACAGCGTTGTTGCCCAAAACCAGCAGATGTTAACGGCGAAGCAAACCGGGAACACATGACTAGAGGATAGGGGCCAGATGTCTAGTGCAATTCCAATGGCCAATCCTGTATGACCTGTGGATTTGGGGGACGCTGTGGGTTGTGCCATCTACAGTACACATGCAAACGGTCAAATACATAATGGTTTTGGATTTTCCCTTTAAAAAAAAAAAATTTAAAAAAAAAAAAAAAAAAACCCTATCTTGGATCAATTTTCCCCATATTGATCCAACCAAGCGATAGCAGTTTGACCCAGATGAGTGTTGAGGACCCCTTACTGTAGACGAAAGAGGCTGAACCCAATAAATTTTCCATAAGAGCTTTATTTTTAAATTCTACACCTTCAGTTCAACCCGAGATGGTTTAAGACATACAACAGCTAGTGCCAAGGTAGAGACCAGCAGAACACAGGCAGCTGCTCCCAGGAGGCCATAACCCACAGAACGGGACACTGGAAGAGAAAGGAAAGGTTAACAGCACAAAACATTGCTACCATGACACCTACAGGGAAGCACACTTACCTTCACCATGAAGCCTCTGGTCCGAGGTTGTGGGTGCTATATTGGTTACCATCAGTGCCTTACTGGAAACCAGAGCCTTTTCCTCAGTGGAACCCCTTCCTACAAGACTAATGGACCTCCCTGGAAGAACAGATCCACAGGTAAGAGTTCAGACATTCAATGCAGCCAGCACTACAATTCCCAGAGGACACTCACTTTGTTTTCCACCACGGCATCGCTGTTCACAGCGGTCAGAAGCAGTCGGATGGCAAACTTGCGTACTACAGTGGATGAACACCTGGGGAAAGACCACAAGATGCAAGGCTTCAGAATTAAGTGGGACATTCCAGGCCATTGGCATTTAAGCTATACGATATACCATTTCCTTCAGGCGAGCATGGGACACAGAATCCACAAAGGTAAACATCTGCACAATAAACCGCTTGTAGTGGGTGGGGAAGGGAAGTCCAGAAGAGCCATCTACAGGAAGCAACGTGGTCTGATAATGATCATCATGGTAGGGACACCTGAGGAAAGAGACCATTGAGCATGTTGTAGGCAGAAAGGAGAAAGCCTAGTCAGGTTGCCAGTTACCCATCAACCAAAAGGCTCCACTGGGGTAGGCTGAGGGGGCTAGAGGTGGATGTAGCCCAGCAGTCTTCCAGAAGCAGGACCAGGTGTGGGTCTGTCCTCTCCAAGATCCGAACTTCCACATACACAGGTTCCTGTAGCACCTTGGTCACAGGGTAGTCCTCATCCCTGTAGTAGTCACTATACACCTCAGCTACAGAGGAAAGGAAGTGTTTCTACTTGAAAATGAGGGCAGGGGTTAAATGTAATATTTTTACCATTTGTAGCTTTACCATCACTGCATCCTTCAACTCCTCCCTTTCCTCCTTTGGAGGAACAATGACCACTAGCCAGCCTGAGCTCAACCTGAAGGGGCCCAAGAACTGCTACTGGGAGGGGAGGAGGCACCGTGTTCACCTCAGCCACCAGAGAAACCACCTCACTGCCATAATACCGGCACTGGAATAATAGCCTGGAGAACAAGAACAAAGTTAACCAAAGCAGAGAAATTGGTCAAAAACAAAATAAGCCCCACATACTCATAAACGCTGTCCCTTGTGATGGAGCCTAAAGGTCCAACCCCGACATCATATCTAGAAGCCATCATGTTCTCATAGACCACATAATCCCCTTCCACCTGACAGTGAAAGGGGGAGAGGGGAAAGGGTTATTAGCATGGACACGTGCAAACAGTAGAATGCAGGAGGCTTATTTTCCAATGTAGATTACACACCCTCACTGTGGTTCCACAGGCACTGACAGGGAATTTGAAGACTGCAAAGGCAGGAGAGGCACTAACAGGACCACAGGAAGCTCCACTGTGACCCTCCAGCAAGTTCACAGAACTAGTGTCAAGCATCGGCAAGGTGGCAGCTCTGGACACCACAACCAAGAATTGGCCATCCAGGAGACAGTGAACCGTAACTACAGCAGAAACCGAAGCATTAACTCCACAGTCAGGCATTGAGACTAGTCAAAAACAATCATATACAGCTCACCAACCTTCATTTGGATAATAACACTGTTGATCAAAGCAGCAGTGGAGAGCTTCACAACCAGCACCACCAATAGCTGGGTCTCCACATGGCACTCTTGCATAAGCATCAACTTGGCATCTATGAAAACTTTTTGATTCAAAATGTTTACTTTGGTCCTGTGCCAAAGCAAAGCCTAAAACCCCAAACCATACACCAAGCTGCACACTATGCCCAAAACTCCCCATGATGAAAGAAGGCAAACTGCTACTGTGAACATGTCTTCTAGACTTTAAATACCTTTGTACCTTGATTGTCTCAGCTGAGTAATTAGGTAATGTGAAGTCCACATGATGATTAGACCTCTGTATTAAGCTGCGCCTACTAAATGTGTTTATACTATACACCACCTTGATCAAATGTCCTTCCTTGCTTTCCTTTAATGTAACGCAGTGCATGTCTGACTTGTTATCATTTGCTTTGTCTTTAAATTCTTAATTTCTTCCAGATGATTAGTTTTTGGCCGTGTGTTCACGCTTTCACCAATTATGGGCCTACTGATTCACTTCAGCTTTTAATTTGATCAATTAAAACTTTTTATCTCTCTTATTATGTAACTGTTTGCAATATAGCTCAATGTGAATCCTGGACATTTATTCTTTGTGGCATGCATAACTATTTCTGACATAATGAGGGAAAACAATTCCTCACACAAAGGGTAATTTAACAACAGCATGTTACAATTCTGCGATTGTAGTTGTGGTTGGAACAAAAACCAGCATACACAGGGGGCTCCAGGACCGAACTTGAGAACCACTGGATCTAGATCAGGCATGGGCGACTCCAGTCCTGGAGAGCCGGTGTGTATGCAGGATTTTGCTGCCACCAGATCTCAATCAACTAATTAGCCATATGCACTATGACCGATTAACTTGTAAATTATACCACAATAAAATGCTACAAGACAAGAGCATTTATTAGCTGCTGTGTACATTATGGAATGTGGCTAACAATGAGATCATGGAAATGATTGAGCTAATTAAATAATTAAGTTTGTCTGCGATCCAGAAACGGTCCTCCTTGTATTCCAAAATCTCACTATCTTGAACACAACTGTCAAAAACCTAAGTTCTGTATTTTCACGTTATTACAGTATGTTTGTACCCCAGCATTGATGAAATGTTTCATTTCTGTTGACGCAGAGCTAGGGCCAAAGTGCCTTCTCCTGCGTGTTCTTATGAACGTCTGCTATATTTTGACTCATTTTGTTTGGTAAGATTGAAGCATCTTTTCATAAATAATTGATTTGTTGAGTTTCTAAATGCTAGTTTTTCAGTGCTTTACCTGCAGTCTTTTGGGTCCGGCTACAGTATCTGATTTCTGTTTACGCATGAATTACTCATCTGGGAACTGCAGAGGCTGCTGGGTAGAAGTAATTACATTTTAAATTCAGTTCAGTGTCAGTTTCTCGCCGACTGTAGCCTTGTGGGCAATAAAGAAACCCAACCTGAGAGTCATATAGCATGGACAGTGACAAACAAAAAACAACGTGTGTGCACACGATGAACGAATGCACGTAAATATAACACAAAGAACAACACACCCACACACACTCGCACTCACACGGACACGCGCCCTGAGCTTGCAGGAGTGTCGTGCTATTTGAGCGTCAGTCAGGATCGCAGGTAAACTGCACCTGCGTCTCAGCAAGTGCACTCTGTTAGCCCGAGAGAAAGAGAGAGAGATTCCAGTAAAATATACCCCACAGTAGAACCTCAGGACTCAGTGACTGACAATGTGTGCATCAGCCCGCTGGCCCCCTGCCCTGCGGACCCTGAGGTGAGGAGGAGGAGGAGGAGGAGGAGGAGGCGGTGGACAGCCTCGCGGTGCTGTCAGACCCGAGGACAGTGTGACTCAGCCTCTCTCTGCCACCGCACCGCCATGGCGAGGCCTACAAGGCTGCAGCCTTCCGGCAGAGCACTTTCAGCGAGCGCGAACCGAGAAAACCGCAGAGACGCTAACCAAGAACATCCAGTACAAAACCTTTGTTTGTTTGAGTGCCCGACGTGAATGCAGATTCTACTCTAGTCTGTCACTTAAGCCTTGATGTTAAACCCACATTTCAGTTAATTTATTTTATATATTTCCTACATTTTATTTAGCCTTTATATATGCAGGTGGGTTGACTGAGCACACACGCTTATTTACAGCAACACCCTGGTAATCATCCCCACCTCTAACCTGCATCAGGATGCAACACATACTGATCAAACGATCTTCATAAGAAGCATATTGCTGTATAATTGAAAAATATTTTCTGTTCAGGACATATGCAAATAATGCAGTGTGGAAAGAAAAATAGATATTCCAGATATTTGAATGGTTCAATTTCAGTAGAAAGGAAAGGGGAGGAGGAAGGGGAGTTATTCTCCTTAAGCCTTTCATTGGGGTGTTGTTGTTTTTTTTTGGGGGGGTGGGGGGGGTACAGGGGGGCAGTTTCCCTGTCACATGGTCACCTGAAGGGGTGGGACAGAACCTGTCTGTGCTCCACAGGACTGAGAGGAAGAAGGGAGATGTCCTGCTGATTATAGGAGGGTGGGATTGATACCAGAGAAACCCTTCCTCTTTGATCTGCCCCTCTAATTGGGCTCATCCACCATGGAGAGAGGGGCGTACCGCAGGGTAGACAAAGACCCGAGAGAGTCCCGTGAAACAGCACAAACGCCGCCAAAACACCAATTCTTTCAGAATACAGTGGTCTCAAAATCAAAATAAATGAGAAACAGTTATCGCAGCTGAAACATACATGCACATACACGGTTCCTTCTCAAATGCACACACAGGGGTGCCATAATGGGGCGGGGGTGTTAGGGGGTCCTCAAAATATATTAGACCTTAGGATTTAGGGGTGGTGGGGCCAAAGTGAGATCTTCCCATGGGGCCCCAAGATCCCTGGTGGCACCCCTGATTGCTTGCATCTGCACACACACACACAATGGTGCACATAAATATGCATGCGCACACACACACACACACACACACACACCTGCAAGCCTGCACATTCATGTACACACATTCACGCACGCACACACACACACACACACACACACACACACACACACACACACACACAGTCTATCAGGCTAATTAGCGGCCTTGCAGGCCTGCTCCAATAGCTCCATTCTGTTTCCCTAGCAGGAGGGCACAGGATGCTGCTTTGTCACCACACGTAACGGAGGCCTGGCCTTTGTCTCCATTCTACACCAGACGTGGGTCAAATACAGCACTGTTTGGATTCAAATACGTAATAGCTTTTCAGGTTTATTGGACCCGATGAAATACTCTCAAAAGCCTTCGCCTTCCCGTCCTTTTGGTTTGCTCAATTGAACCAGGCAAGATCAATCAAGCACAGAAAAGTGTTTGAATCCGAAACTGTATTTGACCCAGGTCTGATTCATATCATCACCATATGCCTCCACAACAGATTTCTTTATCTTCACTCTGTAGATGATACACAAAATATCGACCAACCTATCGCTGCTGTTCAGCGCTGACCTCTGAACACACAGCTTTTCCCTCCCTTTTGAAAAGATCTCTGTTACATTGTGAATGATATTCTGTGTGTCATGTATT
Organism: Conger conger; assembly: GCF_963514075.1. Taxonomy (NCBI): domain Eukaryota; kingdom Metazoa; phylum Chordata; class Actinopteri; order Anguilliformes; family Congridae; genus Conger; species Conger conger. The sequence goes on along the minus strand of NC_083762.1, from coordinate 13,022,907 downwards.
TCTATATTTCAAAAACATATGCTTTTGTTGACCTTTATAATTTTGTCACTATTTCAATGCTCTCTACATTATGTTTTTTGATTATATAATAATACACGGTATTCATTACATTTCATTGCAGATGTTCTTATCCAGAAAGATTTACAGACTCTGCAGTTTGTACCAGTATTGGGTAAATTCAATAATAATACAGCAAAACTGGGAAACTGACACACTTATATTAACTGACATAATTATAATAACAAGTGGCAGACTAGTCTGTATAGCTATCATAGCTATTAGTAGCAGTTATTGAGCTACGGGAATTATTCAGATAAACACATTAAGTCTCTTAAATGGATTCACTAAGTTCATTGTTTTGTTCTCAGCAAAATTAGCAAGGCAGCATATTAAAAAAGCCAACCATATCCAACAAATTTTATTTATCCAACCAGAGTGATAAATCTGTGCTTGAAGTGCTTAAAAACGGGGGCTGGGTGAATGGGTACACGAGTTGGAAGCTAACAAACATCCCTGCTGTTCCAAATGCCATTGGGATATACTGTAGCTATACTCTTTTCTGCCATATAAGACATGGCAATACTACCCTGAATATGCCAGATCTCATTGTTATTACATTGCAAAATTCCCATACAATTCACCAATGAAAATTATGATTTCCCAGCTGGTTTGCGATTGACTGTGCATTTGGTCCATGGCTGTAGAAGCTTCCCAGAATTAATTAAATGAACACTGGCGTTGAGAATATAGGGAACTGGCTTATCAGCATGTAAGGGTATTGGGAACTGGCTTATCGGTTGTGAAATCTGTCGATGGAAATGGCAGCTGGTTGCCGTTGTGGGAGTTTGTAGCGTGCTGGGATGGGTGGCAGACGTGAGTCTGGGGGTCGGCTTGGTGTCGTCGAGGACGGTGGACGCTTCCCCTTCCCTGTGCCTTTGAGTGACGGACAGGGGTCCTTTACCACGGCAAACTGGCCAGCCTTCTAACACTGTGCCAGGCCACTTCAATAATAAAATCTTGGCAGCCAGACAGTGCGTAAGCAGCAAGAGACAGACACATAGATGAGACGGACAGAGAGAGAGAGAGAGAGAGAGATAGAAGGGGGAGGGGGGGTAGATTGAGAGTGAAAGAGATTGAGAGTGAAAGGATTTACACAGAAAGTGTAAGTATATGGGCATGCTCAGTGTGTGCAGTAACGTTTTCATTCCACGCTGCAGCAGGGAGTATAATCGAGCACAACTGTGGTTCTTGCTTCTTCTAGAATTTTCCTGAAACACTAGGGCTCTACTTTCTCCCCTTCTGCCTTCACCTCCTCTCTCCCTTTCTCTCTCTCTCACTCTCTCTCTCTGTCTCTCTCTCATTGAATACCCTCTGTGAGAGATGTTGCTATCCCCCTGCACGCTTCTGATTGTTTACTCATTATGTTATACCCATCGATTCGCACATACAACATACACGCATTCACTCTCACGCACACACATCCACATACAAACGTCCATTCATACATACGTGCTGTGACTTGGCGCACACACACTCAAACACTGACACACACTCCTCCCACTCCCTCCTCCCCTCCCCTCCTCCCCTCCTCCTCTCCTCTCCTCCTCGCGTTGGCTGGCTGGCAGGCAGGCAGAGAGCGTGTGTGAGGGAGAGCTGCAGCGCTTCCCTCAGTGTGCCTCAGTAGCTCTCTGCACATCCCCGGGACCCTGGCAGCACGGTGGGTAACGGCCGGCCGGAGGTCCCCCGTCCCAGGCCCAGGCCCCGCGCGATGACCACCAGCCTCACCTGCCTCCTCTCTCTCCCTCTCCCTCTCTCTCTCTCTCTCTCTCTCTCTCTCTCTGCAGGTCTCTGAGAATCTCTGTCCTTCGCTGAACCGGAGCCCACCTCTGCCGTCTCTCTCCCGCTCGGCCTCCCCTCCCCGGCGCCAGGTAGGGCCCCTCCCCGCCTCCCAGGCCCGCCGTGGCCCCTCCGTCCTCGCGTCCCTCCGCTGCAGAGCCGCTGCGTCACTGCGCGTCGCCGTGGCGAGCGTCGCCGTGGCGAGCGTCGCCGTGGCGAGCGTCGCCGTGGCGAGCGTCGCCGGGCTGAGTGTCGCCGCGCCGAGTGTGGGTCTATTGTTCGGTGAGGGGGCAGTCTGTCGGCGGAAACGCCGGCTCATTGCTATGCAGCTGATGTCTCTCTCTCCCTCCTCTCCCCCACCCCTCCCCTCTCTCTCTCTCTCTCTCTTGCTCTGCCTCTCACTCCATCTCCCCCTCTCCCCTCTTTCTGACCCTGGATAGAGCTGCCTTTCTCTTTCTTTCTTGCTCTCCTTTCCTCATTCCCTCGCTCTCTACTGAACACTGGCGTTGTGGTCCTTAGTTGAGAGATTCATTTTAGAAACAGTGTTTCACCTCTGCCGTTGTCAGCAAATTTTGTCCTGTGTTTGTGTAGGTGTGCGTGCGTGTGCGCATGTCCATCCGTTTGTCTGTATGTGTGCGGTCTTTGTTGTTTTGCTTGTGGGCTGCAGTAATTGAACCACAAAAGGGTGAATACATCGCAATTCATGTTGTTTTTTTAAATCATATGATTTATTAATGCCGTGTGCTTCCCTGATGGTGTATATTTGATGAGGGTGAGTCCCCTGTGTGCGTATGAAGTAGAGCGTCCAGCACTTCCAGCGTTAGCCAGGGGGACAGCGAGCGTCTAGACAGGGTTGATTTTTCACCAGGCACAGTGGTGACACTCAGGGCTGTGGGGAGGTCGCTCTGGGGTAGGAGGGGGATGGAGGGAGGGAGGAGGGTGATAGCGTCAAGCTATCATTAGAAGATATCTGTTGTTCTTCCCTCGATTAAACATTATATATGAAGATATGAAGTGTGCATCTCCCACGAAAAGGATCTACTAGTCATATGATCAAAACAGTTATTTATTCTACAGAGTAATAATCAAATTTTGTGTCTTCAAATTTGATACATTTCTTTATTTTTGTCAGAATGTGATCGCCACCCCTGTCTGAACTGTACTGGTGGGCTGATATTACCTCAGCAATGACTCAGTCAAACCCTCACTGTCCTTGTGTCCCATAAACACACATTTAATGGACGAGCAGCTAATATCAATTACAGTTCTGAACATGGTGACTCCAACTGTGTATGTGTATAAATTGATCATTTACTTTTAATTATAGCCAAAAATTATGAAATTATTCATTCATTAAAGGCATTAAAGGTTTTCTTATAATTACTGTTGAAAATTGGCAAGAGCTGTGATTCTGTTTCTTGCAGGAAGGTTGTTTTGTGGTTAGTACTGTAGAATGCTGGCAGCATTTTTGTTAAGTTATACGTGAACTGAGCTTCCACCAGACAGGTTGACCAGGACGACCAAGAGCACGTGTTCCCTAGAGAAGCATAAAATCAACCCTGTACTGAGAGAGATGAGAGGCATGACATGATGGGAAAAAGGATGTTTTATCTTTAATGATACATCATACGTTGTACTCACATTCTAAGGTTGGGATATGTGCTGCACTCATGTGCACAGATGTACACAAAAACGTGTGCATAAGCTCTGAAATTAATATTTAGAATGAAAACAAAGCCAGTTCATCTTGTGACAGGTATGCTCGAAGTACAAATTTATACTTGCTGTCTTTGGCATTTGCTTCTCCTCTCAGAAAAACATGGATGTAACCAGCTGGCTTTCACCAAATTGGCGTCATGTTTACTATTATGAAAAACAATATAATGAAGAGGTTAAATAACCAGGAATATTTCACAGTATACCTGTGGGCAACCAGGCCGCATGTTTATGATGAATTCAGTCCAGCCTGGTTGCCTCTCTCTTCCCTTCCTAATACCCGACAATTCATTCGTCTCAATGGTCATAATCTCAATAACCATATGTCATACTTTGTGGAAACCTACTCTACAAGCTACAAGGGACATTCAGTAAAAATAAATCCATAATATTTTTTGAAAGTGTCAGTCTCTGCTGCTCCTATTTGCTGGCTGCATTCATCTCCTGAAACCCAGCAGAAAAACAGGAGCATTTTCCTCAGTTTTATGGCACAGCTGCCTCGGATGCCAAAAACATGTTGCAGTGAAAATACTCTCCCCTGTCTTTCCAGGCTCTCCATGACTGCAGTATTCATCAGTGTAGGCGATAATATGCTTCTGAACCTGTTCTGTTTACATAACTATTGTTAGACCTTTCATAGAGGCTTGTTTCCATTGCTGATTGGCAACCTAACAGGGTGGCTGGCCTGGACTTGCCAAGCCCCATCGATGGCTTCAGTGCCATCTTGATTGCCGTGTTTACTTAAGGTTTTGTTTTGTCTTATATGAACACGGTGTTGCTCAGAACTCAACCAGATTTGTCACACTGATTTCAGCCTTTTATCTGGCTTTTACCACGGTTTGTGTGTCTTAACTGACACTACGACTGGAGTGCTCAGTGTTGAAACACAAGGTGGGATGTGACACGTTTCCACTGTGGGGAGTGGAAGGCTTCGAGAGTCGCTTTTAACATGAGCAAGAAGCCGCCTTGCTCTCCGGCGCAGCTGGCAAGGTCATAGCTGAGTCTGTGGAGGACCCTGCCCTTCCTTGGAGAATGGACACGACCCCTGTCACATCGCTGCGGCCGTGTCCAATTTTGCGGTGCCCCTCAGGGACATCAGCGTGGGCGTGTTCTTACACGTGCCCCCCCCTGTCCCATCTGCCCTGATGTCTGTGTTTACGGGGCTGCTGGAGACGTTGTGGGCTTTTTATGTCTGCTGTGGACAGATGGGTCAGCACGCCCCACCGGCCAATGAGCCGGACACTTAGCCGCTGGTGTCATCTTACCCAGCAGGGTGCCCCCCCCCCCCCAAATTTCACCACGGCTGTCTGCCGGCCCCAATTAATATCCAACTGTGGATGACCAATGTCATTTCAGAGGGCAAGGACTGCAGCAGTAGATGTCTCACGAGATGAGAGTATATTCTACTTATCCATTCTTCGGTTTAGACGTCGACAATTGCACTGCAATCGAATGCTCTTCGAGCTTGTGAGCTGATTCACTTGGTTGTGGTTAATTACAAGTGTGCAGGTGCAGAGGGGGCGGCCCCTTTCGCCCCACGGTTCCGAGGTGCCCCTTTGAATTGTTTAAGTTTTCCTCGGCTGGTGTGCCCTTCTCTCACCAGCGAGTGTGTTCAAGCATCGCTCTGCGTATTGGGTGGAAAGATGGCTGCCGCAGATATAACACAGAGTCATGCTTAGAGCAGATTAAAAAACTGAGTCAGCCCTGTTTTGGTAACAGCACAGCCTGTGGTGTTTATTGCCCACCCTCCCCACACCTTCCACCACCACACACACAAACACTTTCCATCATTGTTGCCATGGAGACAAAAGATCTCTCTCAGGCAGTTATTCCTCTTCTGTTGTTAAGTCTGTCAAAGTGAATTATACTTTGATGTGTTCGACAGGAAAACTGAAAATGTATTTTCCGAATGTTCACCCTGCCGCAGATTTCTTGCCATTAACAAGGCACCGTTTTTTACTCAATTATCTATTCATCTGTCACACCAAAAATGGGGTTTTACAGTCAGTCGACAGACACACTGGTGTGACAGTCTACACTCATGGACGGGTCGCTGCGCTGGCACATCTGGAAGAGACCGCAGAAGTTGCCGTTGAGCTGCTTCTTGACAAGGCTGGCAAACCCTTTGTCTGTCATGTTTCCAAAAATGGCCGCCGTCATCTCTGTCTGCAGTGCTCCTGCATCACACAGGCCTGGTTGGAAGCTGTTCCCTGGAAATCTCTGCCGTTCACGTTTCATTGGTTTATCACTTATGTATGGTTTATGATTGGTCCACTCAATCAACATAATGAGCTGCTGTCTGAGGCAGGAAAGCAATATGAATGTGGATCCATCAGCCTCATCTGGGTGGAGTGATGAAATTATTATTATTATGATTATTAATATTATTATTAGTAGTAGCAGCAGCATTACTAGTAGGAGTAGTAGTGGTATATTTGACAAGGTCAATGCACATTCATTACATTTCTATTAATATGCCAGAATTAGCCAGGAAAGCTTTCACCTGTTGACCTTGCACCATGTTTTTGAATTGTTATTATTATTATTATTAGTAGTAGTAGTAGTAGTAGTTGGAGTATTATTATTATCATTTCTGATTTCAGTGAAAACCACAACATATTTGTAAGATATTCTTTGTTATTGTGACAGTAGCTCTCAAGGGTACAATGAAGAATGACTGTAGAAGGTTATGTTTTTGGGGTCCGCCTGAGATGCAAGGGTTATTAGTGGGGCGTTTTCATCTGAATGATCACTGATTATGGGGATTAAGTTGCACTTATTTTCTTCCTCTCTCATTTTCTTCACTCTCCCTGGTGATGGACTCCTTTGGGCTGGATAGAATAGGAACAGCCATTTTGACTCTAATATGCTGTACCAGCGTAGAATAGGAGCAGCCATTCTGGCTCTAACACACTGTCACAGTGCAGAATATGAACACCCATTCTGGCTCTAACACATTGTCACGGTGCAGAATATGAACACCCATTCTGGCTCTAACACATTGTCACGGTGCAGAATATGAACACCCATTCTGGCTCTAACACACTGTAGCGGTGTTGAATATGAACACCCATTCTGGCTCTGACACACTGTAGTGGTGTAGAATATGAACACCCATTATGGCTCTAATACGCTGCAGCTGTCTAGAGGTCTAAAGCTGTGTTTAAGAACCTGATAAAGTAATGTAATGTAATGATACAATCTGCAATTGGCTTATTGGGCCTTGTGGCCATCGCTATTTATTGTAAAAGCCTGGCTGTATAGATAGATTAATTGATGAAAAGACCTCAGTAAAAAATGTACATTATTTTATCTCCTTTGTCCTTCCTTTATCCCTAACCTGACAGTAGAGTGAGTCATTCTTTTTCTGTGTAGGATCTCTATTTTTTGCCGAAAATGTACGCAAGATGACCTGCGGACTGCACCCGGATGAGACCGTGTCGTTTTCCAGGCACGCCTGTCCATGTAGATGATAAATAAGGAACGCGGCCTAAAGTCCATGTCCTCCAGTGGTGCGGTTGCTCTGTCTATGTGGGAGCTGTCAAAAGTTCAGAGGTTCCTGAACATCAACACGGCCTTCTTACTCATGAACCCCTTTTGGCTGCCGCTGTATTTCAGAAGAAGCTCTTCTTATATTAATGAGCTGCGTTATTTTAACCCATTAAGTTTGCATTAAAGGTACAAAAGGACTTCTAACCTTATCCCAGCCCTTCTCCGTGAACGTACTGACAGTGAAACACCATTAGCTGTGGCAATTAGAACCAATTTTCTACCAATGTGCTTGAGTTATTATACAGCTATACAATGTTTTGTTACAGAGTGCTGGCCTGTCAATTGCATATTTTGATACCCAAATTTAAGGACTATAAACACAGGCAGAGGGTGAGTCAACATGTCAGTGAGCCTTTTTCAATGTTAGGAAGGGATATACAATGGCCTTGTAACAATTGTTCACACAAATCTTTCCGATTCTACCTTTAAAGACAATGCTGACCATTTGTATGGAGAACCACTTTCGCAAAAAACATTGTTGGATAGTTATGGGCCCTTCAAGCAGGGGGATGGATGTCTTTAGGTCCCCTGTCTCTCTTTACCCCTTTAAGATTAGACTGCACTTAATATTCTTACGCTGATGTAACAATCACCACTGGAAATCGAGAGCAACGGAATCCTAGAGTCAGAATTATAGACTACGAATCTGACCCCGCTTTGAAAGCCACAATGGTATCGTGGGAGGGGCAGTGAGGTGATTTCTTTAGTGCCTACAATGGTATTGTAGGAGGGGCATCATGGCTGAGGCTTGTTCACCTCACCCTGTGAATGATAGCCAATGTCAGCCTGCCCCTGAGAGACTCTGGGACATTTCTGCTCTCGGGCTGATACAGCTGCTCCAGACATCTGCTGTGTCCATCTCCCATCAGCTCAGCCAGGCTGTGGTCTGCTTGGAGGAGGCTATCAATTCTCAGAACATTGCTTTCAATTAACAGCAGTGATTGTGACAACAGCAGTGGAATGTTTATAACATTAACTGATCAGATTCCTGGTCTTAAAAGGATTAATGAAATAGACACCATACATTTGTTCAAAAGATCAAAAGACATGTGAAATAGATTTTTAAATGTTTATAATATTATATAATCACATTTTGCAAAGCTGAGCTAATCATGTGCTGTGGAGGGACAAGTTTATACAGGCTTTCATTCCAACCAATCACTACACTGGCTGATTTCACTAAAGGGTTCCCATCTCTGGTTGAAGGAGTGTTAGTGAAAGATTAGAGAAGTTGGAGAACCAGCGCTCCTCCATAGCACACAGATTAGGCACCACTGATTTATCAGATGTTCTAGTGTGCATCAGTGCCATCCAACCCTGTTCCTACAGATCTAGAGTCTTGCAAGTCTTCATTTCAATCTCAATTTGGCACACTGGAGTCTAAGCAGCAGCTCAAAGATCTTGTAGCCGCTGAATGAGGTGTGGTTTATCAGGGTTGGTTGCTTATGGAGCACAAAGCTGGTGTAAAAATGAATCATTCAAGCACTTAAACATGGGCCCAAAACATTTTGTTATTGGATATTGGTCACTGAAATTTCCAATAACAAAACGAAAGGTAGGATTAATCAGTCCAGACAGTGGAATCCACTTCTAGGTTAAAATTTCCCCTAAGATTGCTAGTGACACATTTAAACTGGGCCATCAAGAGATCCTGATGGCCCAGTACCTATACAGCAAGAGGCCGAAGAGCCACCATCCAATCCCTGCATTTTGCCAACTGAATCAACATGCCCCAGTTCTTTACCAGGAAGACAGACCACATTATTTTCCATAAGAGCTTTATCTTTAAGTCACACCTTCTGTTCCAGACGGGATCGTTTAACATACACAGCCAGTGCCAGGGTGGAGACTAGTACACAGGCAGCCACTCCCAGGAGACCAAAACCAAGAGATTGTGACACTAGAAGCAAGAGAAAATGGTTATAGCCAAGCTGAAAGCCACCGTGATACCTACAGAGACATCACTCACCATGAAGCCTCTGATCAAAGGCTGTCAGTTCTGATTTGGTTACCATCACTGCCTTATAGGAAACTACAGCCTTTTCCTTGGAACGCTTCCCTGGTACAATGGACCTCCCTGGAAAAAGATTGAGGAATTGGTCACAGGGTAGTCCTCATCCCTGTAGTAGTCACTATACACCTCAGCTAGAGGGAAGGAAAAGGATTACCACCTCCTGAGAAATTCAATTTCTTCATTATATGGATTGGTCAGCATTTGTAGCTTTACCGTCACTGCGGCCTTCAAGAATAGCACTGTTGATCAAAGCAGCAGTTGAGAGCTTCACAGTCAGCATTCGTAATACCAGGGTCTCCACATGGCACTCTGGCAAAGTCACTGACTTGGCATCTGTGAAACATGTCATCTGAAACTTTTGATCCAAAGTGTTTACTTTGATCCTGTCCCAAAACAAAGCCCAACACATCAAGCCATGCTCCAAGTTGCACACTATGCACAAAACTCCCCATGCTGAAAGAAGGTAAATCAATGCAAGGAATCCGTCCTCAAGACATTAAATACCTGATTGTTTCAGCTGGATAATTAGGTAATGAGAAGGCCACATGATGATTAGACCACCGCAATATGGTACACCTTGTTCATTATCAGTGGTTCCCAGCCCTGATCCTAGGGACCCCCTGCAGACAGTATCCTGCTTATTGTTCAAACCAGAGTTGCAATCCTAGAATTTCAAAAGGCTGTTAATTGGTGCTTTTCATGTTTAGAGGACTAACCTCTTAAGCCAAATCATGTAAAGCATAGCTCTTTATGGCACGAATAATAAAATCCAATATTGTGCTTAGTGTGCTATATTGCAAACAATTGCATAAAAACGGTAGGAAATAAATGAAAAATATCAAATTAGGTGACTCAACAGGCTAATTAGGTTGTTCAACACGTTTCAGTTCCTTCACAATGCAGGTTTGCCTCGTTATCATTTGCTTTGTCCTTGAATTCTTCATTATCTACCAGATTGTTAGGTTTAGTGGCCATGTGTCCACACTTTCACCAATTAGGAGCCTGTTGATTCTCCTCTGCCTTTAATTTGATCAGTTAAATAATTTTGTTACATTTATATTTATATTTATAAATTTGTTTGCAATATCATAATAAACACAACATGAACGTCACATTGTTGGAATGGAATGCTTAGCTATGTCTGACATAATGTGGCTTAAAAGGTTAAATAGTTCCTCTAGACATGAAAAGCACCAAAAAAAAGAAGCTTCTTCTTGCAAATGTAGTTGGAAGAAAAAACAGCATACTCAGGGATGATCCCCAGGAACCACTGTCCTTTGTGATTGCGTGTGATCACAACACTGGATTTACCTCATTAATTCAGTTGACTGCTAGTGCCTGCCAGTGTGTTGGGTTTCCATGCGGTAAGAGAACACTGAGGTAACAGACCACAAATTGCTGCTGTGTCCCGCTCTCTCGTACCACTTTCGAATGGCGCCGCTTCTTTAACCCTTGGGTTGAGCTCACAAACTCATGCCGACCCAGCTCTCCTGGATCTCCTGGCAGCTGCATAGCAACAGGGAGTGCACAAGTCAGCACTTTCCAGTTTAATCTGGGTCACACACACACACACACACACACACACACAGTATGACAGGTGTTTGTGATATACTGGTTTTGTTTTAGTAATGCACTTCAATCTGAACCACCTGTTATTTTGTTCTGCTACTTTCAGCTGTTGGTGGTTCAAGCCACGGTGTAGTCACCATGAGATCCACACAGCTGTTGGGCCCTTGAGTAAGGCCCTTAACTCTGCATTACTCCAAAGGGGATTGTCCCCTGCTTAGTCTAATCAACTGTAAGTTGCTTTGGTTAAAAGCAAGACCAAAATCGGCTCCTGGGTTTGTATATCCCATGCAATACCCATTATGCAATCATGTCACAGCCCTGATATGGTGTGTCCTGTGTTAATCATCTGGAAATATCTGCACATATCTGGCTAAGTATTATTAATTTATTTTAATGAGACACAATTGGTGGTGTGAAGTCACTATTAAGTCAAATTAAGCAGTACAGCTTTTCTAATTATATTTCTGTAAGCAAGCCTGAAGAACCAAACTATAGAGGAAATCCTTGTCTGTGCTGAAATGGGCTCTCCCTAATTAATCACCACCCATGTCCTAATTTGACACATAATCTTGTGGTATAAGTCAGAGTTCACAGCAGATGATTACTCTGCATTTAGAGTCATGACAAACGTATTAAGACTGATCTCCTGACCCAGAACCCTTTCCATTTCTACCAGTAATCCTATATAGTGTGGTAGTATTGTGGTAATATCAGACCTGGATAAAATCCATTGTTCTGGATTGAAATACTGTGTTGTGATCTTGCCTGCTGGGCTGGAATTTGTTGTATTTCATAGGTTCCATCCAATACACCAGATAAGCTCAGAAAGCATAGACAAATATTTGAATCCAAATGAGTTAAGTATTTGACCCAGGCCTGGATAATATTTAATCTTTTGTTTAGGTTTCACTGCTTAAAGTGTCAATCCTTCAGTTTTTCTTCTTAAAGCATGCCATGTTTTTAACCTATCCATGATGACATTTTTGTAGCAAAAGAGCAAGTGCTTTTAAATTAGGATTCATATGTCGCTCAATATTAAAACTGAACAAGGTGTGCATTTTCTTTTTTTGCCTTTTGAGCTCAATATTACGTCAGACAACATTATTGGTTGTCTCGAGGCAGTCTTTCTTCAGAATATGCCACTGGTGGGTTGTCTTCTAAGACAAATATAGCACTAGATGTGCTCCTAGTATAAGCTTGCTTTCTAATGGTACTCTGATATTTAGCGTGTGAAAATCAACTTTTGTGACCACCAGTCACCACAGATGCCAAAACTGAAAAATCATGGATTAAATCTGTCTTTCACTAGTCTGTCCAGTTGTATACAGTGGGAACAGAAATAATATAAGATTTACTTTATTGAACCATGTGGGGTAATTCCTTTGCATTTAAGTTACTTACGGTACAGCAGCAGGAGTGGGCATCCAGAGACCAACTCTAAGGCCTTAGTCAAGGGCAATGGCAGGACTGTATCTAACCTGACGAACAAGGGATACATATAAATGGTAGCCTGACTCACCCCACTAGCTCTCATTGCAGGCCTCTCTGCCTTTCCCATGCAGGTTCGGCTCTGAGGCTCTTCACTTCCCCCCTCCGTGAGCATCGGTGGCCTGCGTCCCAGAAGGGAAGAGGCCCACACCTGCACTGACCGTCACTCACCACCAGGGGATTCCCAGTCTGCTTTATAAGGTAACACTTTGTGGTTCTCAAAGTGGGGAGGGTGCGAAAAGACACCCCATGGGGGTGGATTGGGGGAGCTGTGGTGTACCCTCAAAAATAAAGGTGCAAAAAGTGCTTAAAAGTCTTAATTGTACCGCTAGTAGCAATATATAATTAATTTGTACGATTTTTGCGAGGAAAACGCACTAATTTATGCCTAAAGTACAGAGTACATTTTGGAAATCTGATCCTTGAAGAACAAAAATGTATCTCCACTGTCATTTTATTTCTGCTGTGTGGCAAGAGTTGAAGGGAAAAAATTAGAAACCCAAAAAATAAATAAAATCCAATTACCAAATGGGGAATATTCCAAAAACATTTGGGAACCCACTGGCTAAATAGAGGGACCAAATCCATCACTCCTTATCCAGTAGGACCAGATGATAATCCTGTGGGCTTTCCATCTTCTTTCCAGCTTCAGATCCACCCGTTGCCACAGGGGCTGACAGCTATGTTAATTACACAGGTTTAATCAAAGCACTGAAGCAGTGCAGCCACGTGGTTTGGGGCTTATTAGGACAGGGTTCCCTGTGGACTCGATGGCCTTGCAGAAGAAGGCATGAGCCTCTTCTCACACCGGAGCTTTACAGGGCCTGGGTTTAATAGACCTGGACATTGTCTGGCTGTGGATTAGAATTGAGGAGCCCTGCACTGTTACATGTCGGGCGACATGGCTCAGGCTGTAAGAGCAGTTGTCTGGCAGTCGGAGGGTTGCCGGTTCGATCCCCCGCCCGGGCTGTGTCGAAGTGTCCCTGAGCAAGACACCTAACCCCCAAAATGCTCCTGATGAGCCGGTCGGCACCTTGCATGGCAGCCAATCGCCGTCGGTGTTTGAGTGTGTGTATGCATGGGTGAATGAGAAGCATCAATTGTACAGCGCTTTGGATAAAGGCGCTATATAAAAGCCAACCATTTACCATTTACATTGCGTTATATTCACTTTGCAGATGATCTTATCCAAAATCACAGACATGGAGAAAATCGGTGATAGTCTCAGGGTACAGAAAACGAATAGTGAAACCATTTACTGTAGTGACTAAATGTAGCCCTCTCAGAAAAATGGGTTATTTGGCTTGTCTCGATACTCCCTCTCTCAACAAACTACTAGATAGGTTTCTTCTATGGAATCACATCCTTTTGGAACATTTTCTTGTGTAGCCAGGAAATACCAGCCTGGTAAGGATTACTGTCCAGTTGGTATTAAATGGTAAATGGTTGGCATTTATATAGGTATTACTTTATGTGTAAACAGTATCTGTAGAGTATACAGTATATCATTATGGTAAATGAAGAGATAAGAATCACAATAAGCTGAGCTAATAAGCTAACCTATCACTGCAAACCTGAATGCTGAAATTGAAAGGCAGTGATTGAGAGAAGTCTATGGTAGTGATGGAATTAACTGCATAAAAACATATTTTATTCATTTTTCATTTTATCAAACCTTTATTCTACTAGGGTAGTCACATTGAGATTGACACCACGTTCGCAAGTGACCCCTGGAACAAACATGATTTTTGGACTGTGGGCAGAAACCAGAGGACCCAGAGGAACCCCAGACTAACACATGGGAGAACATGCAAATCATGATCATGGTGCAAAATGATCAGTAGTTCAGCCTTAGGGTTCCTACACATACAGTATGATGCTGACTCAAACCTCTCGGCTTGCATTTCACTGCACTGTGGCTCACTTCTCTGAATCATCAGACCTGGGGAAATGGGTTAAGTGGCTCCAGTCGGGCAGATGAATGGTTGATTCAGGAGGATAAAGGGGAATTGTGGGTAATTGAATCCACTGGAACGTTCAGCTGAGCTGATGTATTGCCGGAGTTATGGGGTACTGAATCCCAGTCAGGACGGGCACGGAGGGATGGATGGTCCTGGTGATCTGGGCCACCGACAGCTCCCTCTGCAGAATCTCCTCTGTCACTTGTGAACCACAATCGTTTTTGCCATAAAACCAATGAAAATATCATATCAGATTCCCACAATGCATTTCTTCCAGGCATGTAAATGAGCTAATGATGAAACACACAAAGGACTGGAAAAGCTCCAGCCCATCCTGTCTGACTTTGCTTGAGTTAAAGCAAAGTAGCAGGGAGTTTACATGGTCCAGCACCAGTAGCTGGCTATGTTCAAGACTGCGATGTAATTAAATGGCGGTCCCATCCTCAATGCTCAGGGCAAATGGGATCTCACTGATAAAGGATAGAGGCTTACAGAGTTATGAAGACTTCCCGGGTATTTCTTATCTCTGTCTGTCTCTGGGTCATCTGCTGAGATCTCTGCTGTGCATGTCGAGTTAGCCAGTTAAACCAGACCAGTATTGATTTCAAGCCTTTCGGCAATACATATGTTGTGACAGTTACTTGACTGCAGTCTGTGAAGCAGTCTGTGATTCTCATGTGTTCTTTCCCTGATGGGTCTCCCATTCGATGCATTGTGTACATCACACAGTCTAAAGTACGAGTCTGAGAAATGGGAGGGGGTGGGCGTTCATAGAAAAATACGCTTTTCTGATCATTCATGTGTCTGGACAAAAAGATATGCAGATTTTGTATTTGGAGAGATTTGGGGACACTTGAGGACAGTTTTGGGAAAACTCATGTGGAATTTGAATGCTTGGCGATATCTTTACCCTATTTTGTACACAAGTTGACATCACGTTTGTGCTGAAATATAAATAGTTCTGGGTTGGTCCTTCACTTAGAAATTGAGATATTCAGTGCTAAACTATATAAACATTTGTAATTGTTTTGTATTTTAGTGTAACTTTTGTGTACACTGTACATACATGCTCTGACATAAGTGTGTTCTGTCAGAAATTTCTGAATGGTACAAGCCTTTTCTTTAATTTAAATCGTTTTTAATTGACCTCTGCGTTTTTGAGGCATTGACTCTTTTATAGGACTAGTACAAAAAGGGCCAATACGAAATCAAAGCTATGGGGCTTATAAAAGTCTTTACATTTCTCACAGTTTGCTCCTTTTTACAACGTTTAAAATAATGTGTGACAGTATGGCTGTGACTGGTCTTAGGTATAAAATCTGTCATTGTGTTTGATAATCTCTGGACAGAGTGCTGAGGATGCCACACCATTTACAATCTACTACAAATCGGCCAGCACAGACTCAGCATAAACTAGCCTTGCCCTGGGATTCAAAGGGGCTCTATATCCCTTTAGAAATTGGCGGTACTTCTCAGTCTTGTAAAAGCATGACCCAAAAAAAAGCATGACCCAAAAGCCAATCCACATTACTGTACTGGTGTCTGGGAATTTTTTTTTTTTTCTTTTTTTTTTTTTTTTGTCAAACTCACATTAGTCTTCCATCAGAGAGGGATGTTTAATTGGATTATCCTATCGAGAGGTATTAAATCAATCCCTTGTCAGTTAATGGGACCTGTGCACAGTTTATGTGCAGATGGTATGTTCTTATGAGGTTAGATAGCTGGGCGTTCAGTGGCTTTTGGTTGCCAGAGGGACATTTTCTTGTCTCAGACGGATTTAGTGGTATTTGTTCACATCGTCGTCAGTTGGCAGTGTGTTTACATCCTGTGTGCCTGGTTTATAGGTGGCAGGTTTGTGACAAGATGCGCTGGACACTGTAATCCAGAGGTGTCAAAGTTCAGTCCTGGAGGGCACCAGTGGTTCATTAAAGTCATTGATTGGCTAAAGGACAATCAACACACCTTGTTGTCAAGGCCTTACTGAAAGGAATCCATGAAAACCTGCAGACACTGTGGCCCCCTGGGTGTAGTCCCCCTAGGTGTGGGGATGACAGAGTATATCACTGGGTCCTTCACCCCAAACGGAGTGTGCGCGAGCAGTTTCTGGCTTTGTTCCTGCTCTCGTGTGTGTGTGTGTGTGGGGGGGAAGGGGGGTCTGGGGTGGCCATGTATTTTTCCAGCTGCTGCTGTTGGAATGACTCTGCATTGCAGCAGAGGTGCGCTTTGGGCAACCACTGGAGTGGAACTCTGTGGAGAGGGAGGGAGGGAGGGAGAGAGGATGGAGGTGGGCTACAGTAGCAGACATTTTGAACATCGTTTTTAAGGGCATCACATAATTCAATACGTTATAAAACATGACTGGCCGCAGGGATTGAGGCTTTCAGAGCACAGTTAGCCCTGAGAAAATGGCCATTGTGCAGAATTAATGTTTTAGATTTTTTTTGTTTATTAATGATTATGTATTAAGTAATGGAACATTTCAGACATTTGTTATTAAGGTGTTATTAAGGTGCTATTGATGACTAGCCTATACACTCTCATAAATGAAGGTACAAAAAGTACCTAAAAAGGTTCAAATGTTTGTTACATAACATTTTGTTAGCCAGCAATGTATAATTAATATACATAATACATTTTCAGCTTTTTTGCTTGGAAAACGTGCTTGTGTGTGTGTGCCTGTGTGTGCGCGTGCTTGCCTGTGTGTGTGCCTGTGTGTGTGTGTGTGCATGTCTGTCTGTGTGTGTGTGGCAGTGGCCTGCATCAGCAGACTAAAGAAGAAACCCACACAAACACACAACCCCAAAAACTGTGGAAGCAGACAGGTCACATGACCAGCAGTCTGCCCGACAGAGCCGGGGGAGGAAGTATGTGTTGCCAAGGAAACCCTGTCTTTCCCCATCTGGGACAAGCCTGGAGTGATTGAAGTGACAAGGTTTCTTATTTCTATTTGCTCACTCTCCTCAGAAATCTTTGGAAAAGGGCCAGAGCGGTCACTTTCATCAGCGCATTGAGCTGGATAGCCAATCAGAGACCAGCAGTGGCAGCACCACCACAGCTGTTAGCCAATGGCATTGTTCCTGCGCTGTAGAGAGCTGTATTTACTGATCCGTAGCTGTACTGCCGTAGCTCGTAGCATTGTGCTTGTGGAATGGCAAAGTAGATGATGTTTTTCAGCTCGGTTCTTTCAAAGGGAGCGAGTTCATCTTGAGTCTATCTAACATTCTCTCTTTCTCAATACCTGCACAGTATTAGGCCTTTTTTTGTATTTTCACACTTGCACTGTATCTGCACTCAGTGAGCAATTTATTACGTATACCTGTACATCAGCTTGTTAATGCAAATATTTAATCAGCCAATCATGTGGCAGCAACTAAATGCATAAAAGCATGCAGACATGGTCAAGAGGTTCAGCTGTTGTGATTGTTGGTGCCAGACAGGGAGGTTTGAGTATCTCAGAAACTGCTGATCTCCTGGGATTTCACACACATCAGTCTCTAGAGTTTGCAGACAATTGTGCGAAAAACAAAAAACATCCAGTGAGCAGAAGCTCTGCGGGCAGGGTGGACTGGAAGCTGACAGGAAGGTGAGAGTAACACAAATAACCGCACGTTACAACAGTGGTATGCAGAAGAGCATCTCTGAATTAAAAAAATATATAGAATTCTAAAAAAAATAATAAGTCTAATAAATACCGAAATACAAAGACCGGGTTGAAATATGTCACTGTTTTGGATTCAAATACTTTTCTGCGAATACACTTATCTTGTATATTCAAACCAATTAAATGCTCTAAAAAAGTGCAAACCTAACATTCTTGTCCTCGAAATTGAGCCCACATTGTTTGGCTCAATAGCACCAGCCAAGATCAATATAGCAGGGAAGAGAGAGTGACCGAATCTGACCGAGGTCTGCTCTGCAGTGTAAGCAATTCACAGTGAACTGTCCTGGATAGAAGGGTCAGCTAAGTATGCATAATCACAGGGGTCATTTGAGGAATTTGTGTCCTTGATTGTCAGTTCCTCAGTGCGCGTTTCCCTCTCTCTCCTCTCCCATTGTCAGGCTGGCTAAGCCTCCAGAGTGGGCTGGCTTGTGCCTTTCCTGGTGTGTGTGCGTGTGGGTGACATTCTCGCACAGAGAATGGAGCTCAGAGAGGCAATACTGATGGACTCGATTAGGGAGGACCCAAAGTGAGGGGGGGTGGGGGGGTTTTTGGGTGGCTGGAATCCACTGGAACCCTGGAACAGCCACACTGCCACACCTACTGAAAATTATATATCAATAATAATTTTATTTAAAGAGTACATTTCACACCTCGTGCTCCGGGTTCCCACACACTCTGAAATCAAGTGATGGCGGGGGTGCATTTTTTGTTTTTGAAGGATCGCATTTCCCAAGTGTATCCTGAGAGTACAGTAATGTTCTCTTTGGGTACACATGCATACTGTTTCCAAGCAGAAAAAATCATTACAGTGGGCAATGTACAATAAATACATAAAATAAAATAAATGATACTATTATTGAGGTAAACTAAAAAATGTCAACATGTGAAAAATACTATACTTTAATAATGTTTCAATGGAACCAACCAAATATAGGTTTCACCAAAATCAAGGTTTCATAATTATTGTCTTTTCCTGCAATGCTTGACAAGGACCACATTTCTTGATGCAGATCCTTGCAAGATCTGGCTCGGAGTACATTACCTATAGGGTACCGCGCCGAAAGTGTGCCTTTCAGGGCACTTTTCATGCCTTTATTTCTGAGAGTGCACGCCACCCCCATGCCATGTCTGTGGTCTGTGTCCCTGCGCTGTTTGTGTTCAGACTGGCACCCCGCAGTACGCCCCACGGTGTGGTGGGCGGTGGACTGATGCGAGGAGACAGCCAGTCAGCCCCGTCAGCTCACACTCAGCCCTGTTCACGCCCGGGCCCTCGCCCAGGCAACGCCACCGCGAGGGACCGCTATTTACATCAAGCGGAATGAGCTCACAATAAACTGCAGAGCCTCTGCTGAGTTTCACTTACTATTCCTTTATTTATCTCATTCCCTCATGGTGTGGGTAACCGCTCTGCTGGTTGTGACCGCTTTTGTGGGTTTTCTACAGGCTTACCTAGAAAAGAAAGGCTTGCCACTGACCCCATTTTAAGATTGCACAGATCAGCAGTTTTAATCCTCAGGGCGGAATGGCAAGAAGAAATATGCAGGTTCTGGCGATTGGTTTTTCTGTGCAACTGATGAGATTTGGAACACAGATTTTGAGGCTTTGAACACCTTAAGGAGAAGATGGTGAAAGAGGCCTGTTGGAACACCAGGGAGAATGAAGGGTTTTTTGTATTTTTTTTGGGGGGTGGGGTAGGAAGACAACATGGGCTCAGTGGGGTTATGGGTTATGCACTGCTGATGGAGATGGGGGAGGTGCTCCATTTGAGTTTATTCAAAACTTGACTTAGTTTGGGTTAGATATCTATCACAACATCCTGTCAGAAAAAGACATATGATAAGGGTGCGCTTTTGTTCTCAAAGGTACAATTCCTGTTAGTGTTCCCTCTCTGGGTTATATTGTACCATAAGTCTTTAACCTTATCTTAACACTAATCTAAAAGGGTAAAGGGTCCAAGTCATTGCACACCTGCAGGTAGATATGTGCAGGAACATCAAAGCTTGAGATTGCACCCATATCATCCAGCAGGTGTCCCCTTTAGATCCCCAGTGCTGATTCCTTGGCTGCGGATTTGTCTCGTCCCTCCAGCCAAAAGTGTGTCAGTCACGTGGAGTGATCGGTTTTCATACACTGGGCCTTAGCAGCAGGATCCCTTTTACGGCTATGCGAGGTGTGTTTTCTAATGAGGCGATTTCCATACATTAAGATTGAAGCGCTGTTTTGTAACACAGTCAGAACTGCACTGCTCTTATTCCACTATTCTCCCAGTATACTCTTAAAATGGATTCCGGAGCCCTTGGTGCTATAAATGAAGCCCTCTGTTGCTTCGCCCCCAGTTTGTTCTGTGCCAATGTGCCAGGCCTAACCCAGCTCAACTGTGAGTGGGCTGGTTCCCGGCTTCTGGGAGAGCGATGTGAGAGAGGAGGAAGATGGAGGAAGCGAGAGAGCGGATATCTTCTGAGGCAGTTGCCTTTTGGAGATGCAAAGCCTCAACTGTCAGAGCTCCGTGGACTGTTGTATCATTGATCGCCACTGCTGAAGGATGCTGCCTATAATTGTTTTACTAAGCCCTGTATTGTATCCAAGCCTCTATGAAGTAACAGCGTTCATACTGTACATAGCCACCCATCACAGTGAGGCTGTGTAGTATCCAGAATGATGGTGTTTGGGATACTGCAGCCCAGGAGTGAATATGTGGATCAAGCTCACTGTGGGTGGAGTCGGCCATTTTGTAAGGGTGGAAGGAGTATGGGCTTAGCCAGCTTGAGAGCAGATCTACAGAAAGAACAAGAGAAAGAAAGCTGCTCTACACTGTGGGTTTTGCTCTGGCCATGCAGTAAAATGTCAGCATTACAGTCATGCAACTCTTCATTCAACAGTTTATGTTAGTCCAATAGTGACCAAATGTATTAATTTAACGCTTAACATTTTATTATGTGTTACAGTACCGTGTAAGCACTCAATAGTCTTTTTCCACTTGGAGGCTGTTCATTGGAGTGCTGTGTGGTCATAAGCTCAGGATTGCAAATGAAATACAGACAATGGCGCAATATCGCCTACATTTCCATACACACTGCTGTCAGCTGATAGCGGCCAGGAGCACCTCAGCACCCGAAATATCACCTGCCCAATATCTGTGCCCAATCTGTAGATCTGTCTTCAGGCCATTAGCCCATATCAGCTCAGCTTTGTATGAAAAATATCCAGGATCAATAATAGCATTTTTAGTGAGCTGCTCATGATCTAGCAAGATCTGAATGATGAGCAAACAGTATACAGCAAATAATTAGATATGCAGTGTATCTTTATTGAAAAATAATTGAAACGTTGTCAAGTATTTGAGCATTATGTCAAGTACCTCATGTGAAAATAATGTATTATTATGTATTTGTTACATTATTACGTTAATCCATAAATACATTTGTTTGATACATTCATGGAGGGGTAATTCCCCCTGACAAGAAAGAAACAGCAACGGAGATGTTGCCTGGTGCAATTGAATGAACCAAAAGGTAAGGTGGATATGAGCATACCCTGTTAAGGTGGATATAAGCATATTTTGAGAACATTACATAAGTTCCAATACATCAGAAAAGCTCAGTAAAGTGTATAAACATTTGAATCCAAAACAATTATAGTATGTACAATTATGTATTTGACCCAGGTTTGATCGTGTCTGATATCTGACCCTGGTCTGATAGTGTCATTCTTTTAATTGTACATGATGTTCCGGTTCACACCATACAGTTAACTGGCATTCCTAGTTTTTTTTACTGTATTGCCACTTGCAGGGGTATACACAGACAAGATGTGATTTATCTGCCCTCCAATGTTAACAGGTTAAAGAAAATAGAAGGGCATTATAACCAAGATCCTAACAAAAAGCTTTTTTGTATTTATATTGCTGAGAATCCCAGCTGAGAATCCCAGATACATTACATTAGGTATAAGATGTGAAGGAGCTACCTCACAGCGGAACTGCTATTTTATTTATGTATTTATCTTTTTTGCAAATGTCACAAAGGACAAAAACTGAGAATAAACGTAATCTTACCGCGCCTTTGAAAGGGCTTAAAGTACAACCAAAGCTGAACTGCAGCGCCTGAATTAGGCAGCGATAACATGAACTTTATAAATATACTTGTTTCATGAATAATGGAGTGTGCTGGAGGATTTTGGGGAGCAGAGGGACGCATGCTCCATGCTGCAGAGAGTATCTTTGATCAAAAACAACAGTGAACGCAGCAAAGCTTTTTAAAGGGGAGATTAGTTTGTTTTGGAATGAATCTCAGCTGAAATGTATGGTGGGGTAATTCCCCCTTACAAGAGAGGCAAGCATTAGACATAAGCCCACACATTCTGGAGAATAAGTCAGCTAGAGGATAACTAAATATGATTACTGTAAGCTAGCACAGTGCATCTCTTTTCACTCTTTCATTATGTTTAATTTCCTTTTAGTCTCCTAAAATGACAAGACTTCACATACTGCATTCATTCTGATGGTGCTAGAGCAGGGCTGCCCAACCCTGTTCCTAGAGATATACTCTCCTGTTGGTTTTCACTATAAACCTAACAAAGCACACCTCATTCAATGGCTAGAGCTGTCATTGAGCTGCTAATTAGTGGAATCTTGTATGTCAAATTATGGCTGAAATTAAAACCTGCAGGAACAGGTTTGGGCATTCAGGACTGTAATTTTGACATTGCATTGCAGCAGATGACCTTCATGGTCAGAGGTTGAGAAAGTAAAAGTCCTCCCCAGTATTTAGTACCTGTATTTGCAAATGAGCACTTTTACTTTCTGACTCCTGGACTTTCCAAGTCGTAGAGCGTACCACATTATCGAGAGTGACTAATGGAGAACTTTATCTTTACACACTAATTCGGCTGGGCATTGACTAGCCAAGCTAATGGCGTCTAAGGGTATAAATTACCATCCAGAAATTGACTTTGTATGCCACACTGCCACCAAGGATTTATCGAGTGCGGCCATTATGTCTTTAGCTAACCCGGCACTTCATTCAGGTCAATATTCCTTTTTATTCTGTCACCCCCCCGGAATCCTGGTAGTTTTCATGCCGCATTGAAGTAGACCACCACTGCTTCCATCAATTTGTTCAAATGCGAAATACTGTGCCCCGTGCAGACCAATTCTTGCTGGTTGGTGTGATCACCACTGTTTTTGGTCACCTTATTTCAAGTTTCAAGCTCATTCAATGCATATCAATGTGCACCTGCTGAGAAAGTACAAAACAAATATGAAATGTAGACAGCCTGCCCATGATGAACAAAGTGCCATTTGAAATCACAGGAGTCAAAAGTGTGAATAATTCATGCCTGATCCCAGCACTATGTTGCTGGAATGCTGTCCTAGGGTAATACTGTGCGTAAGTTCCGTTTCAAGGCCCTAGTGTTGGCATTTCAGGCTGCTAAGGGGACTGCCCCACCTTACATACAATCCCTGATCACTCCCTACTCCCCAGCTAGACCACTCCGGTCTGCCAGCTCTGGTCGCCTTACGGTTCCCTCTCTACGTTCACCTGGCGGTCGAGCTGCACGTTCACGCCTGTTTTCCGTTCTGGTTCCTCAGTGGTGGAATGACTTGCCTACCACTGTCAGAACAGCAGAATCCCTCCCCCTATTTTGATGCAGACTCAAAACCCACCTTTTCAAACTCTACCTTAGTCCTCCCTCCTGATTTCCCCTGCCCCTCCTTTCTGATATCCCTATCCTTGTCTAACCCCCCCCCCCCCCCAACAAAAAAAAAAAAAACTTACAGATTCACAGACATAGATTAAGCCTTGTCTTAGACTAAATCAAATTTCAATGGAGATTCCCAATACAAAACTCAATTTAGTCCTAAATTTAGTCCTAAAATTCTGTGTCTGTTACACTGTCCCATAGCATACATAATGGCCCTGTAAGAATCCCCCAGATACACCAAACAGCTGAAGTATCTGAGTGGCAAAGGAACGTGTGTAGTCTTACTGTGTGCTTCTGGAATTTGATTAATTTAGTTATTTAGTTATTAGGTTATTAGGTTATTAAGTTAACTCTTAGACCACCATACAGAGTCCCAGTATTTGACTCATATGTGCTCTGTTTAGAGTTTAATTAACATGCTCCACAGTGTCTGCAGGTATTGGCTCCTATCGTGTGCTACACCACGTGATTTCACAAATTATTTTGCCTGCTTGGTTCAGATAATAGGCTGAGTAGTGAAATCAGGGGGTGTAGCCACGTGTTCCATCGTGCCAGTGCAGAGGATTTTGTCAAAACTTTACAAAATCCCGTAAATGCCACACCTGTTCCTCCACACAATGCGAATATATTGGCAATCCACCCACAGTCTTCTTTATGTCCCTCTGTAGTCGGTGAGGGATGATGACACAATCTATGAGTCCACACTTGACGCTTCATTGCCCGTTTGGTACCATTTAAGTGCCTTGATGGTTGACCAGGCTGTGACTCAGGTCTCTGTCAGCTTTTAAAGCTCTTTTAAACCTGGCCTTGTCACGCAAGTCATTCTCGGTGATATCTCTGTTTGCTTTCATTTGATGAAATTCCGCAGGGGACGAAAAAGTAGAAAGCGCTGCTGTTTTGCAATGTTGATACAAAGCAACCCTAATGTTTTCAGACAGACGAAATCCTTGAATGAGGAATTTTAACAGTGTGTAGTGGTTATGGCAGTGTGTTAGGTTGGAGAGAAGTTCTTCTGGGATTTATAAAAAGAATGCTAGAGAGTGTATGCCTGAGCTTCATAACAGAGGGAAATAAATTGTAACATTTGCTCAAATGCCTGTGCAAATATAGAGTTAAAACTAATTTTTTACAATAAAACCTGCCATTATTGCAAAATGGTAATTAAGTCTGCTTGCAATTTCAGTAGAGTAGAACTGTACAAATCAGATGTAAAATAACTTAAATGGTCTACATTTTACATCTCTGCTTAGGGTTTATAACAGGGATCATCAAATCACAGTCCTCAAGGTCTGAGAACTGCTTATTTTCCACCCACACTTTACCTGGGAGTCTGACGACCAATCGGTAGCACTAATTGTTCTGCTAATTACCTGGGAGAAAAGAGAACCAGGGCAGGATTTGGATCTGACATCCAGATTTGATGATTGCTGGTTTATAAGCACCCATAAGAGACTGACATGTCCCTCTACCCCCTGCCCCAGTCGTAAGGAGTGCCCACGCCCTGCCGCAGTCGAGATGGCGGACGGACGGCAGCCCCAGGACAGCGGGCCACAATGGGGCCCCCCAGGAGCCCAGGGCCAGGCGCCCCCTGCTGGACACAGTGAGAATGGCTTCTCCGCCTACAGGACCTGTCAGCCCGGAGAGGGCCCCGCCCCCGGCTCCGCCTCATACTCTGCCACCAAAGAGAACGGCTTCAACGGGGACCTGGCCGGGGGACACCCGGTCACCGCCGGTAATTTATCTTTTTATACGTTTGTTTTTCATCAGAATTTCAGGATTCCTGTGATGATGTCTTGTCTCTTGTTCATTGGGGTGTCATTAGCCCAGAAGGTAAGAGCAGTTGTCTGGCAGTTGGAAGGTTGCCGGCTCGATCCCCTGCCCTGGGCATGTCGAAGTGTCCCTGAGCAAGACGCCTAAGCCCCAATTGCTCCGACAAGCTGGTCGATACCTTGCAGGGCAGCCTATCACTGTTGGTGTGTGTGTGTGTGTGTGTGTGTGTGTATGTCTGAATGGGTGAATAAGAGACATTAATGTAAAGCACTTTGGATAAAAGTGCTATATAAATGCATCCGTTTACCATTGTCACCTTTAATTTCACGTTGTGTAATGTTTTGTGGTAATTCAGTACTTAAAAATATTGTGCAAAATACTTTTGAATTGAATATAAATTGAGGATGGGTGGGAGCAGACAGAGACAGACAGAAAAAGCCGATAGAGACAGGGAAAGAGTCCAGAGAAAGAACAGTAAGTAAGACAGTAAGTAAGACTCCAGAATCAGGAAATGTCATATGTGGCCCACTGGAGCTACTGCGTCCCTCCATTCATTAACATGGGGGTGCTCTGTAAGTTCTTCACACCCACTCATAGCTATACATTTCTCGGTCTTTTCCTTCGATGATCTCCTCATCACACTACTGGTTGAGCAAACGTGGGGGTCTTTTATTTTGTTCAGGCAGCTATAGCAGTGTCGACTAACTGTGAAAGCTGATGATGTTATCCCATTAATCATACAGCCATCTCCTGGAGTCCATCCATTTGACAATAATCACTATGCCCCTTTATTGAGATGGATAAGATGAGATATTATATGCAACAACGGCTGAGCTGGTAGGAGCAGCCGTCTGACAATCGGAGGGTTGCCGGTTCGATTCCCGCCCTGGGTGTGTCCTTGAGCAAGATACCTAACCCCTAAAAATGCTCCTGACGAGCTGGTTGGTGCCTTGCATGGCAGCCAATCGCCGTTGGTGTGTGTATGTATGAATGGGTGAATGAGAAGCAATTGTACAGCACTTTGGATAAAGGTGCTATATAAATTCCAACCATTTTCCATTTATATAAATGAATATGCATCTGACCATGACAATGAGGTGGCGTGAGGAGCCAGCCACACAGTGGTACTGTGGAACACTTTAGGGATCGAGTCCCCAATCTGCAATAGCGCTATGCCGAGCAACAGTTTAGCTCCAGAGTTGCCGGGGCAACCACTTCTCCAGAATTGAACGGCTTTGTTCCTGCATCCCGGCAATCGCGTAGCATTTAAATGTGAAGGTCCACTGCCACACAATTAAAATGCCATCAGCCGTGTCCTCATCTGTTCTTCCGCCCCCTTCTCTCCAAAAAGTCCATTAAGCACTTGAAGAGGACAGAATATTTGTTTTTCAATGAAATAAATGAAAGACATTGAATTAAATTCTAACGGCATAGTGCTTTTTTCAGTGTAAATCACAGAACCGAAGCCTCACATTGTATTAAGGACTTGACATTGCTCTTGGTGACATGAGGGAGTTATTTCAATACTCTCAAGTATTAATCGCATTTTCAAAATATTAGTACTCAAAAGTTTTCCCCAGACAGTTTAACCCCATCCACGCTGCCCCCTTGCAGTTGAGTCATCGACATCCCAAATTATTGTTGCTTTCGTAACCGCAAGATGGTGATGCCCGATTCTTAAAAAGACTCCACTAGCGAGAATAGCACTTTAGATGCATATCAGCCTCTTATTTGCAAAGTCAGGCTATAATACAGCAGGCTCCCCCATACCACTCTCACGGTTTACAACCCTGACCTAGTCACAGACTCGAACAATAAAAGGCATATTCTAACAATCCTTGATACCATTTCTCTATGTCAAATGGTCAACCATGAACAAGCTGGTCATAATGCTGGTCTAGCTGGGTATGAGCTGGTCAATCATGTCAAGCTGGGGAACATGGTTTAGCTGGTTGACCAGTCAAAACTGAGTACTAGTATTGTTCAAAGCAACATTCCAGATCCTTGGTTATTGAGAACCTGAGCGTGACCTGAATACCCTACACTCTCAAAAATAAAGTGACAGTGGAGGAACATTTTTGTTTGTCATGGATCAAATTTCCCAAATGTACCCTGAACGTATAGTTATGTTCTCTTTGGGCACAAATATATTTTCCAAGCAAAAAAAGATCCAAATTAGTTAAATATTGCTGGCTAGGGGTATGAGTTTATGTACCTACCTACAGGGTACCACCCTCTGAGAGTGTACAGCTGTACAGTTGAAGATGTGGGGTACCTGCTTCCATGTCAAATGTCTGAGATGAGAGAGAGAGAGAGAGAGAGAGAGAGAGAGAGGGAGATAAGGAGAGAGGGCAAGGGGGGCACGGGCATCTTGTTGCCAGGGTAACAGCTCCGTGCCCACACAGAGAAGTCAGCTCGCCGGTTCCCCCTCTGCATGTCTGTGTGAGTCGGAGCGTGTCACTCCCCACTGGACCAGACTCTCAGAAAAGCCTGTGCCGGGATGCTCTAATCAATCTGCCTCTCCGCCAGTCCTCTGCCTTCCTCTTCAGACATTCACGGTCTCTTTTTACTTAGGGAGCTGCTTCGGAATCATACTGTCTGGGGTGTGTAGTTTGTTATTGCGTCCTGCCTGCTGCATTGCAGAAGAAGGAATGGTGTGAACATGAACCTCGCACCCGTGAACCTGATGGGACTTTTCGTATCCTTTTTCCATTCATCGGGTTAACAATTGTGAGTTTTCTTTTTTAAATTGCACTTCACTAATCATGTCAGAACTTTGCGTTGTTTATGTGGTTGCAATATTGGCAAGGAGGGTTTTCAACCTAATGCATTTTCTATAGGGGTTTGGAGATGATGATGGTGGTTTTGAATACAGTGTTTTTATAGGGGGTTTGAGGTGGTGTATGCAGTGTGTGTTGGCATGTTAGGGCAGTTATTGGTAATTTCAAATTCTATGATGTGAATGATATGTGTACAAATGTGTATATGAGCAAAATATGGTACTGTGGGTGGGGGAGGTGGTGGTGTGGGTGGGGGTGGTGGTGGTAGTGTGGGTGGGGGTGGTGGAGATGGAGGTAGTGTGGGTAGGGGTGGGGGAGGTGGAGGTAGTGTGGGTGGGGGTGGTGGAGATGGAGATAGTGTGGGTGGGGGTGGTGGAGATGGAGGTAGTGTAGGTGGGGGTGGTGGAGATGGAGGTAGTGGGGGTGGTGGAGATGGAGGTAGTGTAGGTGGGGGTGGTGGAGATGGAGGTAGTGGGGGTGGTGGAGATGGAGGTAGTGGGGGTGGGGGTGGTGGAGATGGAGGTAGTGTGGGTGGGGGTGGTGGAGATGGAGGTTGTGTGGGTGGGGGTGGTGGTGGTAGTGTGTGTGGGGGTGGTGGTGGTAGTGTGGGTGGGGGAGGCGGTGGTAGTGTGGGTGGGCGTGGTGGAGATGGAGGTAGTGTGGGTGGAGATGGAGGTAGTGTGGGTAGGGGTGGGGGAGGTGGAGGTAGTGTGGGTGGCGGTGGTGGAGATGGAGGTAGTGTAGGTGGGGGTGGTGGAGATGGAGGTAGTGTAGGTGGGGGTGGTCGAGATGGCGGTAGTGTGGGTGGGGGTAGTGGTGGTAGTGTGGGTGGGGGAGGTGGAGGTGGTGGGATGAATTTGCTGTCTCATGGTGACAGACCCTGTTCAGCAGTTGGTTTACGGACGTGGTTTACGGACGCAGGTTGTGTTTGTCTGAGACGGGAGTCTATTTGCAGACAATGCACATCAGCACAGTCTGGGCGGGGTGGAGTCTGGGAGGGGGAGGGGGGGAGAGGGGACACGGCATCCGCCTCAGACTGTGAGACAGAAGGCATGTCTGACTGGAGCTGAGCCCTCCTGAAACACAAACGGTACCTGCAATGAAACAGTGGGGGGGGGGGGGGAGATCATTCACAATGCCTGTGCATGAAGCCACTGTGAATAGTGTTGAGGAAAATAATCCACTCTGAGCTCAGAAGGATTTCTGTGATAAGGCACTCTTTATTACATGCAGCATGGAGATAAATCCCTTTACATCAGCACAGTGCATTCCCTGAAACAAAGCAGCAAGCACTCTGATATATTGATATCTGATGTAAAATGCAGAGTATATTTACATATATCTGATATATATATATATATATATATATATATATATATACTCTGCATTTTACGTCAAAACGATATGCTTACGATATGCTTACCACTTTCTACATTGATTTTAAATCAAGATGTACCATAAAGGCTGTTTAAAGCTGTTAAGTGGTCAACTGAAATAAGTATTTGTATTTACAAGAAGAAGAAGCCTTGACACATGAGGGTGTGTGTTCAAGGCAACTGTGCGCATCATGGTGGCGGTCTTCTCTGCCGTTATTGGGGTGAGTTGGTACCACTCCCTCCTGATTGGTCACTCGCTTGCCTCCCAAAGCTGTCGTTTCCATGGTGCTGCATCACATATGATGCTGCCAGTGTTCCTGGCATCGATCTGATATTTTTGTTTTCTTTTAAAAGCGTAGATGTTTCCCAGGGCAGCTTTTTATGTCAGGCACAGGAACTGATAAAAACACTGACCAAACAGGTGGAACTGACAGCCGGTACTTGGGCAAGGGTTTCATTTTGGGATAATTTAATGAACATATGCCAATTCTTCACTAAAGGCTTTGGGTTCAGACTATGTACCACTGAGGATACGGATATCAGGCCCGTCTGGTTTGAATTAGTCACCAGCTTTTACTTCATGCATACTTGTCTCCCTGACTGTTTAAATAGGCAGTTACATTACATTTTACATTACATTATGCGTTTATCGAAAGGGACATAAAATAAGTGCATACCGATGGTCGTTTGAACAGCTACAGAACACAGGTCAGATAAGGTATAATTCTCATAAAGTATCAGTTATCCATAGCCATGAGCATCAAGTTAGTAAAGGTATAAAATCATTAACTAGAAGTGAGCCATTATTAAAAGACCATCCCTGTAAAATATGAATTTAGTTCAGATTCTGTACTGATTTTTTTTTTTCTGTCTAAAAAAGAAAATTGATTTTTTTTTTGCAGTCACAGAAGGCAGACATTACCCCAGGCAAGCTCAGTAAAGCATAGAAAAGTATTTGAATCCAAAACTATTACATATTTCACTCCGGTCTGGTCCTTACCCACCCCCTAGCTCTCCTACCTTAAATATTATTGATTCCTGATTATATAGTACTTAATGGTTGTGATGGCTTGTTATGGCTGTCACCTGAATGAGTTTTGGTTCTTGGTTTACATAGTTTACTCAAATTAGTGCTTTAATGATGCTGATTATACACTCGCTGTTCAGGGAATGTTGTTAGCTAGATCTGCCACTGCTGCTAATATGCCAGTTATTTTTGGAGCTGGAACATAATTGTCAGGCCAGCAAGCTTATCTCTTTGAAGCTTATATTTGAACAATTTAAAGCTTTTTTAGTTCGTAGGGTCCCATTTTTTATTTTTTTACTTGATTGTGTTTCACTTTGGAGACAGTTATTTGTTGGCACCAACAGCTCTCAGACTTGGTGCTGCTGGGGAAAATCAGTCTGCGTGCCATTCATCTTCGGTGTAGTTACGGCTTTACAAAGCAGATGTGGTGATGTCATCGGTGCCTATGACAACCCGATGCATGAGCATTTTTTAAATTTCATTTTACTGTTCAAAATGATAAACAGTAAAAAATTTACAATGACTGGTACACGCAAGGTCGGTGGTTCTAATCCTGGTGTAGCCACAATAAGATCCGCACAGCCATTGGGCCCTTGAGCAAGGCCCTTAACCCTGCATTGCTCCAGGGGAGGATTGTCTCCTGCTTAGTCTAATCAACTGTACGTCGCTCTGGATAAGAGCGTCTGCCAAATGCCAATAATGTAATATAATGTAATGTAATAAAAATAAAATCCATCCTTCTGGTCCCAAGTGTTTTATTGGGCAGTGTGTTGAGTATCCAGTTGCCAGCTTGCATTGCTAGAGACTTTACTTGCCATCAACATCTATGAGAAATGTTGTTTACTGTTTGGCTGACTGATGATGTCACCTGCCAGCTCTGTGCTCATTGGCTCTCTGAGGCTGTAGATGCATTATGACACCTGTCGCGATTGAGCACGGTGCTGTCGTTGTGTTCCATTGCCCTTTTATGCCATTTGACATTATGACATCATATGTGTACAGCTCTTGAGAAAGGCACAGTCAAACTGTCAAGCTGCTGGTGATTCTCATGGTGTCAGATTAATACGTACGGTATGTCCAATAAGGGATTATTTTGGAGTGCCTCCAAATTTGTACATTGGCTGGATGGGTTTTACCATGAAGTGGGTGCCATAATAATTGTCTCTGTAATTGAAGCTTACAAGGTGATGTAGTGTGTTTTTCAAAGGTTTCTGGTGTGAACTGAACAAGAGGCAGTACTACCATTAATTCAGAGATTGTGAAATGGAGAGAAGAGTATTGATTTTTTTAAATGAAGTTTGTGATAATGCTTTCTCTACTTACTACACCTGGATCTAATATGTAATTGTTTTGGATACAAATACCTCTGTGTTCGAGTGATCGTGCCTTGTGCAATTGGCAAGAGGACCAGAAGGCAGGGTTTGCACTTTTTGAGAGCATTCCACAGGTTCCAATACACCAGACAGAGCTCAGTAAAGCTTAGAAAAGTATTTGAATCCAAATAAATTAGGTTTGTGACCCAGGTCTGAAATCTACCCGTATGGAATTATCTGGCAGCACTAAGCACATTTTCCACTTTATTTTCTTCTATCTCCATATATTTTTCATCGCTGATTTATATATTTCACTGGTGGAATGATTCAGCAGAAAGAGACCCGCTTTAGAGTCGAATTCCTGCTGTGCAATAAGACTGTCAGAAAATCTCCGGGGATTAGACCTTTCTAGAAGCCTCCCAGGAAGCTTTTGTGAGCAGCTCTGGACGCTAGCATAGGTGACAGCCAGCTAGACAACCTTATCTGAGTCTAACAGACCTGCGTTTCGCCTCTGTGTTCTCTCTCTCTCTCGCCTCACAGTGGAAGACTCCGCCAACCTGCCCCCGTCCCCTCCGCCCTCTCCGTCCGCTGAGCAGTTCGGACCCCTGGAACAAGGTAAGGGCCCGAGATCACCCGCTCGCTCTGTCCATCCCGTAAAAAGAGACGAGAATAGAGTGCGAGAGAGAAAAAGAAAAAAAGGGGGGGGGGGTTTAGGGACTTATGGCCACGTGACAGAAATGTAGCGGGAAGCCCAACTCGTCCGGCCCGTTCCCGGGTTTCCGTCGCGTCGGTCCGAGCGGCTGGGAAGGGGGAGCGAGGAGCTCTGGCGATGAGCTGGGCACAGATGCATCCTGGGATATGCTGGGTGCCCTACAGGGGGAGACGAGGCCGAAACAGGAAGAAATGCGTCCAGGCTTGTTTTCCCATTGGCCGATGTGACAGGAGCCATCCTCTTCCTCTTGCTCCACTTCCCAGTATTAACAAGTTAGCCGTGCTCACATTAACTTAACTACGCAGTGCTGGATGCCCCCTCCCCTACTCCACACATACCTGTACATGTCAGAGATCATGCAGTGCTGACTCCGCCCCCTGCATGATGTAATAAGCGCGTGACCCTTCCTTCCCACACCCTCCCTGTCATCTTTCTTCTTCCCCCTTTCCCCTTGCCTGTGTATTTTTAAAAAGCCTGCTTCACATCTTTTACGTGGTTATTTCTGTTTTGCCGTCTTCATTTTGCATGTCTGATCTTGTCTTGTTGATGTTCTTTCTGTGGTGGCCCTGTCTGACCAGTTCTAGTCCGTATCTGTGTCCAGTTGTCACTGGAGCTCCAGAACCGGCCGAGAGGCAGGCAGAACAAGCCATCCTCAGATCGGTCAATGCTTGTCTGGTCACTGTGTACGGCAGCTTATTCATCCTGCTGTTCAGTTCTGCTGAATTTGCTTCTAAGTGATCATCTATTTACCTAGCAATTGATTTAATCTTATAATATATCTTTTAATATAAAGGTTTTCATTTAAACATATTTTGTGTTAACTATTTCCATTTATCCACTTTTTAGAATCATAGTCCATAGGACGTTGTCAGTCTATCAGTTTATCCGATACATCCTTCAAAAAACCTTAATGAAAGCAAGCTTTTTTTTTTTATCTTTAGGAGCACACTCAAATGATAGAAGGTGCCAAGAAATCAAGTGCCCTCCATTAAGTATTGACGCGAATGCTACATCGCTAGTCAGTGTGGAATTGTGACGATGTCACAGACACGTTTGGAGAACGTTATGTCTCTGCATGCTAATCGCTAATCAGTCCTCCCAGTTCTGAGCATGGCTTGCTCTGCCTTCGATCGCGTTTGAGTTTCTGGACGTCGCGCTTGTGTCCATGCGTCTGTCCATCCGTCCGTCCCGTCTCTTGGGCACTAGTGTGTCTCTCCTCTCTTTCTTTCTCTCTTTCTCTCTCTCTCTCTCTCCCTGAAATAAATTCAAATGTGCTTTATTTGCATGACAAGTGGACTTGTTGCAAAAGCATTGAGATACATTAATTGTAAACAAGTACAACGGCCCCACCCCACAAGAAAGTGGGGAAAAGTAACAACCCTTCCCCATATACGTACACATGTAAATACACACATACACACACACATCTTTCTCTCTCTCTCTCCCTCTTTCTCTCTGTCTCTCTCTCTTTCTCTATTTCTCTCCCTCCCCCTCCCTCTCTCGTTCCCTCTCTACCTCTCTCCATCTCTCTCTCCCTCCCCTCTCTCTCCCTCCCTCCCTCTCTCTCTCCTTCTACCTCCTTCTCTCTCCCTCCCTCCCTCTCTCTTTCTCTCCCTCCCTCCCTCTCTCTCCCCCTCTGTCTCTCTCCTTCCCTCTCTCTCCCTCCCTCTGTACCTCTCGCTCTCTCCCTCCCTCTCTCTCTCCCTCTTTTTCTCCCTCCCTCTCTCCCTCTCACTCTCTTTCTCTCTCTCCCTCTCTTTCTCCCTCCCTCCCTCCCTCTCTCTCTCTCTCTCTCTCTCCCTCTCTCTGTCGGAATCTCCCTGCAGTTCTCTTCCTTGTGTCTGTTTGTAGACGTAGGGGACGAGGAGGAGGCACGCCCTCTCCAACGCTTCCAAAATTCTCGGGAGAGGTGCAGGTTCCTCGCCCCCTCCATCTCGGTGTCTGTGCCCGAGGATGAGCCCTCGCACTCCGATGAGGAGTACTTTGAGCACCCCTTGTTCAGCCCAGAGTGGACGCGGTATGGCTACTGCCCCCCCTCGGGGCAGGCCGCCGTCTTTAGGCAGATCGAAGGTGAACCGCGCATGGTTCCTCGTCTCCGTTCCTCCTCCTGACCCGCCCTCCTTCCTCTCCCTCTCTGCCTCTCCTGTCCGTGTCATGCACGCTCATGATTCCATACGTATATATTTTCATTTTTTAAAGAGTTATTTATGATCTCCCCAAATTGTGGTCAGGTCATTTGGGTGTCCTTTGGCACTGTACTCCCACGCCTTGGGCTACGTTGTATATAGTATACAGTATATGAGGCACACGCTCTGTAGGAAATCATTGGCCTCCGTTGTATATAAATGTATATAAATATGGCTGTAAAATGACAGTAAATGCATTCACACACTTGTGGGCCTGTACATTTCTGTGTATTCACATACACACACACAACATTACATTACATGATTGGCATTTGGCAGACGCTCTTAACCAGAGCAACATACTGTTGATTAGAATAAGCAGGAGATAATCCTCCCCTAGAGCAATGCAGGGTTAAGGGCCTTGCTCAAGGGCCCAACGGCTGTGCGGATCTTATTGTGGCTACACCGGGGATCGAACCACCAACCTTGCGGGTCACAGTCATTCACCTTAACCACTACGCTACAGGCCGCTACAGACCACACCACGAAGATATGTAGCCATACACACTATTAAGCTTTTGTTTAGTTTATAAAATATTGAAAGACACATACTGCCTGGCCAGTGCCCTCCAAATGATTTGCCCGATTTGAATAAAAAAATAAAAAAAATAAAAAGCAATGCGCATGATTCTTTGAGGTCATGTGCATTCTCTCTCCTCCACCAATGTCCGCTCTCAGTGTCTGACCAAGCCATGCCGCTCCGCTCACCAACTCCCACATGACCTCCCTACCCGCCTCCCCATCCCCCAATAGTCAGCAACCCCTCCCCCCCTCCTCCCCCCATGCTTCTCACCTGTTGTAGGTCACAGGAAGGCTTTTCACCTCT
Source organism: Conger conger (assembly GCF_963514075.1). NCBI lineage: Eukaryota > Metazoa > Chordata > Actinopteri > Anguilliformes > Congridae > Conger > Conger conger. The sequence continues at coordinate 12,987,417 of NC_083762.1, read as the reverse complement.
TTCCCAATAACTGGGCACCTGCGTAGAGGTGACAGGGTGACCTTGCGAGGAAGTGCATCGTGATTGGCCTACTCGGATGGGTGCACAGCCAATCAAAAATCAGACCCTCTCTATCCCTGCATCCCACAGTGCGTGTGGCAGTAACACCCACGTCCAGTCACGCTCAGCAGAAGTCATGATAATAAAAGCATACTCTTTTGGGCTGCAGAGTAGGCTGTTAAGCTGCGGCCCTCTGTTCTTTTAGGAATGTAAAATCTGCAGCTCGCCGTGCGACGGCTCAGGGCCCATATTAATTCTCTGGTAAAGGAGCTGGTATTTGACTGCGTAATGAGAGGAAACACCTCAGATTGTTGAAGCGGTGCTTCTGTGCACCGCATAATTGCTCTGCTCCCTGGGGGTGCTCATACTGCCTGTGGATTAGCATTAGCATTAGCATTAAGCATTTGCATTTGGAACAAACAGGAAAAGTTTTCTTTTCTTTTCTTTTTTTTCTTTTTTTACTCTTGATGACACAGCAGAGCAACCGTGTAAACATAGTTAACTCAAATGACACATGCAAAGTTGTTATACTTTCTTTTTTTTATGCAAATGTGTGTGAGCTTTCAACAGAGTATGAAGTTGTTGTGGATCTATGAACAGCCATTATGTCCTTGTGGTAATCCACCCAGCACATTGGTCCCGATTACTGTACTAATGCAAAGGGGGGGGGTTCCCTGAGTTCTTTGTAGCTCATTCTGACTGAGGCATTCTGGAAACTCTGTGACTTTCTGGGACGTGGGGACAAAGAGCTTAAACTTGGGGAATATGACCATTTTTTGTTATTTCCCCTTCGACCATCGCTAAAATAATCCTTGAACAAAAGCATGTTTTGAAGCTGTCCCACATGTCCAGTGTATACTCCATTGGGCCCACAACCAAACTAAAGAAAAACTTGTCTATCATTACTGTAACACGGGACACTTTGACTCTCTTATTGATATATTGATGTATGATGGCGAGTTCAGCGATTCTACGGTATAATCCGTCCCTCCAGCCATTCATCTACTGTATATCTGTTTTACATTTGAGCTTCCTCTGCTTCTGTGTCTCATTAGAACCCTTTTATCGTGGAGGAGCGATTTTCAATATATGACTGTGTCAATCATAATTGTACATAGTACGCATTTTCCTAATGTTTTTACCCATTCATATTATTGTAGTTATTGTATGTATCTGTATACCTTATATACACGCTATACATTTAGAAATTACTGTCACAGGATGTCGCCATCCAAACAAAGAGTATCCTTTGCCTTGATTTATTTTTAACATGATGTGTTTACATATGTTATTCCAGTCACAGAATTAAATACAGAGCAGAGTTTAATAAGGCATGCTGACACGATGCTAGTTATGTAAAGCAGGCAATTAAGCTGTCAGTCAAGAGGGATGCTGAGTGACACTGAGAAGAAGGAACACATACATTATATTTTTAGTGGGACACATGCATTCCATGCCTGCATGTTCAAAAACACACAGTAATCAATATATCACTTATGCTATTTAGCTGAATATAATGATGTTACAGTTCTTGTTGCTGAATTACAGTCGAAGCCATTTTCAAGAGAATATATGATATATCTAAGAGGTGAATATATTACTGCAAAATTCATGTAAAACTATTGTAATTGATGTCAAACAATGTTGTCTTATACAGCCAGGTCCATAAATATTGGGACATCGACACAATTCTCATCTTTTTGGCTCTATACACCACCACAATGAAACGAAACGAACAAGATGTGCTTTAACTGCAGAGGGTATTTACATCAAAATCAGGTGAACGGTGTAGGAATTACAACAGTTTCTATATGTGCCTCCCACTTTTTAAGGGACCAAAAGTAATAGGACAAACTAACAATCATAAATCAAACTTTCACTTTTTAATACTTGGTTGCAAATCCTTTGCAGTCAATTACAGCCTGAAGTCTGGAACGCATAGACATCACCAGACGCTGGGTTTCATCCCTGGTGATGCTCTGCCAGGCCTCTACTGCTACTGTCTTCAGTTCCTGCTTGTTCTTGGGGCATTTTCCCTTCAGTTTTGTCTTCAGCAAGTGAAATGCATGTTCAATCGGATTCAGGTCAGGTGATTGACTTGGCCATTGCATAACATTCCACTTCTTTGCCTTAAAAAACTCTTTGGTTGCTTTCGCTGTATGCTTCGGGTCATTGTCCATCTGCACTGTGAAGCGCCGTCCAATGAGTTCTGAAGCATTTGGCTGAATATGAGCAGATAATATTGCCCGAAACACTTCAGAATTCATCCTGCTGCTTTTGTCAGCAGTCACATCATCAATAAATACAAGGGAACCAGTTCCATTAGCAGCCATACATGCCCACGCCATGACACCACCACCACCATGCTTCACTGATGAGGTGATAAGTTTTGGATCATGAGCAGTTCCTTTCCTTCTCCATCCTCTTCTCTTCCCATCATTCTGGTACAAGTTGATCTTTGTCTCATCTGTCCATAGGATGTTGTTCCAGAACTGTAAAGGCTTTTTTAGATGTTGTTTGGCAAACTCTAATCTGGTCTTCCTGTTTTTGAGGCTCACCAATAGTTGATCTGGCATGATCTGGCCAACTGTTGTGAAGGGGTTTTTCTTCACCAGGGAAAGAAATCTTCTGTCATCCACCACAGTTGTTTTCCGTGGTCTTCCGGGTCTTTTGGTGTTGCTGAGCTCACCGGTGCATTCTTTCTTTTTAAGAATGTTCCAAACTGTTTAGTTGGCCACAGCCAATGTTTTTGCTATCTCTCTGATGGGTTTGTTTAGATTTTTCAGCCTAATGATGGCTTGTTTCACTGATAGTGACAGCTCTTTGGATCTCATATTGAGAGTTGACCGCAACAGATTCCAAATGCAAATAGCACACTTGAAATGAACTCTAGACCTTTTATCTGCTCCTTGTAAATGAGATAATGAGGGAATAACACACACCTGGCCATGGAACAGCTGAGCAGCCAGTTGTCCCATTACTTTTGGTCCCTTAAAAAGTGGGAGGCACATATAGAAACTGTTGTAATTCCTACACCGTTCCCCTGATTTGGATGTAAATACCCTGAAATTAAAGCTGAAAGTACATCTTGTTCGTTTCATTTCAAATCCATTGTGGTGGTGTATAGAGCCAAAAAGATGAGAATTGTGTCGATGTCCCAATATTTATGGACCTGACTGTATCTACCTACAGTAGCTCATCATTAAGTAATTACTTAAAGTAATTGTCAAAACAAATACCCACTGTCTACTACTGTTTAATATACATTTTCTATAGATGTATTGATCCACTAAATGGCTGGGAATTCTTTTATTTTATTAATTGCAGTGCCCAAATATTGCAATTCATTGATTACCTCATGTAAGAGTGAGTCTTGCATTTGTGAATAATTTGCCTATTTTGCCTATTTATCTCCCCTTTTTTTCTACCTAATGTGTAGACAATCAACAATTGTGTATTTAATTGTTCATGTTATGAAGTTATCATGGTGCAACCTGCATCAGTGCAAGAATTAGCCGAGAATGTCTAACTGTCGTACTGTCGTACAGTCATGCTTTTTATCGAGCAGAAATCAAAGTACTGACACGCTTCCCAAGGACGTGTACCCAATGGGTGACTGGGATGTTATTGGGAAGCTAATGCAACACACATACAAGAAACCTTAATTCCCACTGGAATTATTATTATTTGAATTATTTATACAGCTTACACTAACTACATAGGTATTTTGATCGCGCAAACACAGATTTACAACTAAAGTAAAGCCATTTCATATGGACATGCAGAAAGTACAGATTGCCCTTTTGTTGTTATAATCTCTATTAAGATAAAACTTTATTAAGAGAAATGACATGGTCGTTTAGACTTCACCAAACACGTGTAAAACCGGGGCTATTGCAGGAACTGGCTGCTGAGTTTTACCCCTGTGCTGTCCGTAGTCCTTACGTCTCCACTGCTTCCTCTTTCCGAAGAGGAGCTCACAGAAGCCGAGGAGGAAGAGGAGATTGCAGAGGCAGCTCCTGAGGAGCAAGAGCGGCAGAGCAGTGGGGAGGAACCTGAGCAGGGGCCCGAGGCGGAGCCCTTAGAGCAGGCAGAGAACTTAGGCGAGGTCCAGGCTCAGCCCTGTCTACAGGCCGAGGCAGCTAGCGTTCCCCCAGAAGCCCCCAATGGGAGTGGCAATGAGGCAGGGTTGGACAAGGGTCCCGAGGAAGGTGTGTTCCCCCCACTGCTCCCGAATATGCATGCCTCCTGTCTGTTGTTATTAAGCCTCTGGGCGGGGTAGGTACGGCACAAAGCTTCCCACCTTCGGCTGACTCTGCAAGGCAAAAAGGCTCCCCCACCGCTGCTTTGGCAAGTTCAAGCTATGACACACAGTGTGGAAGTGCTGACACCCACGGGGGGTTTATCGCCTTTGTGTTGTTGTTGCTCTGCTCCTGTTTGTATGTTTGTTTCAGGACGTTTGTCGGGCACGACTGTCATTCACCGATGCTTCTGCTGCTGAACCTTACTGTGCTTTCTGCATTGATGCAATGTCTTAATGCTATACCCTCCAGACCAAAACGTCTCATCGGTTTTAACCCATTGCTTACTGTCCTTTTGCCAGCTACATTGTTGATAAAATCAATGATTTATCCCAATACCTTATCCACCTGTCTTTTGTGCACTGGATTCAATGTAAATCCTCTGAAATTATGGTGTTTTGGCTCAGCTTTTCTTAAAACTCATTTTATTGAGTTTTCTTTGTGCCTGTAAAAGCCTCATATGTACTTTTGCAACTTTCCTTTAACTTTTTTTTTTTTTGTCTCATGTCATCTGTTTTTGTAATGCACTAATTGGATTTTGATACCTTGCTAAGCTACAATACATTAATAAACTCTTTTTTATTTGTAAAACAAAGGTGTACTTATCTCAGACACTTTTATTTTTATACTCAATCTGAAATATTTATTTCTTATATCTATAGCTCTTAGTCAACCGTGAAAAATAAGATAATAAGTGTTAATATATTCAAATGCAAAAATGCAGAAATTATGTCTGCTGATCATATTGATAAAACTGATTTATATTAAATGTATTTATTATAAGAAATATGTATGATTCAACTAACATTTAATTTAATTTAATTACATGTTTTATTTTATTTACACAAATATGGTGGTTTAATTATGACAATGTGTCTTGATACCTGCAGTGATTGTATCACTAATAGGCAATTTATAAGGTTATCATAATCCAAAGAGCAATAAAGAAAATGAGAAGAATAAATTTTCACTCCTTGTCAGATTCATGTTTACTTCTCACAATGCCATGGACGACTGCTCCATGTACACGTCTCTGTCATTCATCCAACATCATGGCACTGCATGCTGACCCCTGAGAGATCCATACCATTTTCCAAGCCCTCACTGAATCAATGTGTGCTCACATGCTGCCCCATGCTCGTCCATCAGTGCCATGCATTGCGCTTAACAGCGAGATGTGCACTGGCAGAAAGCTTTGCCCGTCTGTCATGCTCTGGCCTGTGGGAACTGCTGCAAGCAAAGCAAAGCGAATGTGACGCAGAACAACCAGACTACCTCAGATTTGCTTGCAGCCCTGAAGATGGACGAGGGGAGGCCAGACAGCATGCAGGCTGCTGCCGCCAGCTCAGACTTTGCAGAGAAAGATCTGGAAGAACACTCCGCCTCGTTCAGCCCAGCACCACTCACTTCAGAAAAAGAAGAAGAAGAAGAGCCCTTTAAACCTGCTCTAGAGATCCCAGTCAATGGTCAGAAACACCCCAAAGTGGCCACTGAACCATCCTCCAAGCAGCCTGACACGTCAACCCAACCCCCCGCTGACCACTGGAAGGGGCAGGAATTGACCGATGCCTCTAAAGTAAGCTCAGATGAGGAGGATAGGCCTGTCCTTCAGGAGCAGGCCCCTCTGGAAGCGCTCATGGGCAGTGGTCATATCCACTCTAAGGACAGCCAGGATGAAGAGCAGATAATAATGGATGTCAAACCTCAGAGTATGGGTGGAGAAAGGGAGATGGAAGTCAAATCTGATGAGGAAAAGACAAAGGACGTGGAAATCACAATGGTGGGTGGAAGTAAGGAAACTACTGAAAGGAAAGAAGTTGCATTTAGTTCAGATTTTGAGGAGGTGGAAGCCCAGCAGGGAGCCTCGATTGCTAGACCTGTGGATGTGTTTGGAAAGCGAGAGGCAAAGGGCCAAACTGTCCCCATGGACACCAAAGGTGAAGTGGAGATCTTTGATCAAGGAAAAGCCATCAGTGAAAAGGATGACTTGAAGTTGCACATGGACACTGCTGATCGATTGCAAGATGTGGATATTGAGCAGGACAAATCAGGAATGTCTGCGTACTTTGAGACGTCAACTCTGAAGGAAGATGAAGATAGGGGGCAAGGGGAAGGGTACTATGAGCTTAGTGATGCCAGAGAAAAGATTTCTGAACCAGTCTCCACTCCTTCACCTCCTGAAATTGGGTATACCACACTGACACAAACGCAGTCCCCAGAAGGGGATGCCAGGATGAGCCCTGTGGAAGATCATGGGCCCGTTCCAGTCACAGAGAGGAGGGATGAGCTGTCAATTGGAAAGCTGTCTCTGGAGCAGAGGAGTTACTCCTTAAACATCTCCATCGCACCAATGGATCAAAGTGGAGGGCAGGGGCAGCCAAAGAATTTCTCCCCATTGGCCACAGATATCATGTCCTATACAAGTGGAAGTCTGGATGAGTCTGCAGAGTACCTTCCAGTAACCACCCCTTCTGTGGAAAAGAAACCAAATTTCCCTCCGATGATTCTTGAAACCGCTCCTTCATTTGCCTCTCCCCCAACCTCCCCACCAGCGGTCACAACCAGTCCAAAGACAAGCTCTCAGCCTGAGTCTCCAGTATTACCCTTCCCAATGAAGTTCAACCACAGAAATGGTACCGTGATGGCCCCTGACCTGCCTGAGATGTTGGACCTAGCAGGTGTCAGACCAAGGCTGACATCTGATGGTAGTGACTCAGAAATGATGAGGAGGAAGTCTGTCCCTGCTAATGTGCTCATGGGTGATTCCTTAGCTAAATTAGTGCTAGGTGATCAGAGCCAAACGGCAGCAAGAAGCGAGAGCCAGTTGGAAGAACTGGGCTACTGTGTTTTTAATGAGTACTCTGGCCCAATGCCCTCCCCTGCTGATGTACACAGTCCCTTGGACTCTCCTCCCAAAATCTTCCCCACAATTATGTCAGAGAAGGATCAAGGTATGAAGGAGCTAATGACAGTGGAAGGGGAAGTTACAGAAGCACAAGACCAAAAAGAAGTAGCAGAACAAAAAGAAGCCAAAGAAAAGACAGAGGAAGAAACTGAAATGCCCAAAGACGTAGAGGAGGATGAAAGTGAATATGTGGTTGGAGAAAAAACTGTATTGTTTGAAGCACTTGCCGCCAAAGACAGTGAATCTACACCTGTGATCAAACCTGCAGAACTACTTCTGGAAAAGCCAAAGGATTTCAGTCTGAAGACTAGCCTGACTAGTGACATCAAAGGTCAAATCATTCCTGAGGTGGAGGAGCAAGACCTGTCAAGGGAGGCATCTCCTGTGCCACCAGATAGATTTGGGACAGAGGCTATGGAAAGTCAGCCAGATAGACCAGTGACACCGACTGTTACAATCACCCTTGATGAAACAAAGCCTGAGATAGACAGAGATGCCCAACTAGCAACCCAGGCTGAAATAGCCGACGCCGAAAACAAAATCCGTAAGTTGGAGATGGAGAGCAGGCCTTTGAGCGTGGAGGAGGAACGTGAGCTCCAGGAGCTCAGAGAAAAAGTGAAGGACAAGCCAGACTTAGTACACCAGGAGGCCTACGAGGAGGTGGATGCTGAGGATGTCTACCAGCTCACGGGTGTTGCAAAAGACAGAATTGCAAAACCCGTAAAACCTTCACCAGCATCATCAGTAGAGAGTGCTACAGATGAGGAGAAAGTAGATGTTCTTGAACAAGAGAAGGTTCAGCAACCAAGCAAACAGCTTTCTACAGATGAGGAGAAAGTCGACGGTCTTGAACACAAGAAGGTTCTTCAACCAAAGGAACAGCTTTCTACAGATGAGGAGAAGGTAGATGCTCATGAACAAGAGGAGGTTCAGCAGCCAAAGGAGCAGCTTTTTACAGATGAGGAGAAGGTAGATGCTCATGAAAAAGAGGAGGATCAGCAGCTAAAGGAGCAGCTTTCTACAGATGTGGAGAAAGTAGATGCTCCTGAACAAGAGAAGGACCAGCAGCCAAAGGAGCAGCTTTCTACAGATGAGGAGAAAGTAGATGCTCATGAACAAGAGGAGGACCAGCAGCCAAAGGAGCAGCTTTTTACAGATGAGGAGAAGGTAGATGCTCATGAACAAGAGGAGGATCGGCAGCTAAAGGAGCAGCTTTCCACAGATGAGAAGAAAGTAGATGCCCATGAACAAGAGGAAGATCAGCAGCCAAAGGAGCAGATTTCTACAGATGTGGAGAAAGTCGATATTCATGAACCAGAGCTTCAGCAATCTAAGGATCAGGTCCCTCTGGAATTAGAGGCAATAAAGGCAGATACTCTAGAGGGAAATGCCCCAGAAGCATCTTCACAGCCTGCTATAGGTACCTCTACTGCCCCAGGAGCACATAGTGAGCAAGAGGATGAAGACGTAGAACTGGCTGAAGAGCCTGAAGAAGTCATGGAGGAAGTCCAAGCATCAGTATGTCTGGGAAAGGAGAAGGAGCAGGAGGGGCTTGAGGAGGCAGAGCTTGTTGAAGGTGCAAAAGCAGCTGCTGTGGAGACATTGGAGCCCCGAGCCATCATTGAATCAGTGGTCACTGTGGAAGATGACTTCATCACGGTAGTGCAAACCATCGATGAGGGAGAACAATCCGGACACAGCGTCCGCTTCTCTGCCCCACCTGAGGATGACCAGGTACAAGTTCACCCGGAGGAGGAAGAAGAAGAAGAAGAAGAAGAAGAGGAATCAATTGAAATAGCCCAAGAAGTTGCTCTGGAAGCTGCCAGTCTTGAGGAGATTTCAGATGTCCCAGAAGTTCCTGAGATGACCACCTCCCCCATGAAGGAGGCGGCATCAGAGAGCGAGCCAAAAACAGAGACGGATGACTACAGAGACGAGACAACCATCGACGACTCCATCTTAGACACAGACAGTGCCTGGGTGGACACTCAAGGTGCCAGTATTTTTTAGCTAACCGTAACTTTACAATTTGTTCTAGGATATGTAGAGAAACATATACTCAAAGCTTATATCAGATTATTGAATTGAATATGATTTACTTCACTTTCATAAAATGTAAATTTTATGTCACATAAATTTTGTGGCTTTTAAGTTCTTAGTTATTTTCCTTTTATATTTTAAATTGAAATATTGCCAGTCATGCATGTGTAAATCTACACAAGATTAAATAGATGGTCAGTACATGAAAACTATATACATGAAAGTGCAACATACAGTTTGTGGGACAGCATTTACAAAAATATATGAAATATCATTCTCACATTTATATAAAAAATTATATAAATTACCACTGCAGTTATATTATATGTGACCACAAAATAATCCTTGTGTGAAGAAAGATTGTAAAGTCTACAAAACATACACATAATTATTTACATATATAGCATGTTCGTTGATCTTTACTGAATGGCAATACTGTATTATCTTTTCATGATACTTACTGATGCTTAACGCGTGCGTGATGTCAGGAATGATGTCACGCATGTCTGTTGGGCCGAGTGAACACAGACCCAATGTTCTTTCCGCTCCTCCCTCCACACTGCAGATGATGACAGGAGCATTGTGACAGAGAAAATTGAACCGCTCCCCAAAGTGCAGAGTCCCGTCGTCTCGAGGCCGTCTGCGGACAAGCACATGCGGGCGAAATCCGCGGGCCGAGCGAGGGCGCGTGTCTCCACCCCCGAGCGCCGGCCCGTCCGGAAAGAGCGCAGCTCCGGGCCCAGGGACGAGGGCAGGAAGAAAAAAGGTTCCCACCATAGACATGACACCGGGCAGTTTGTGACATCTATTTTTTTTTCCATATTTCTCTCAGTAGTCAAAATTGAATTGCTTGGAAAAGCGTCATTTTAAAGCTGGGGTAGGCAGTATTTATTTATTTATTTTTGGTAATATTTGGTTAAATTCTCTTCACATTCCGACAGCTAGCAATACATTAACTGCTCTGGGGGGGGGAAATCCATTATCTGTGACTGTCCCAGGAAGTTCAGGACTTCCGTTTTTCATTGCTCCCGGTATCCAATGAGGGCAGCTCTCAGCCAGGAGGCGGCCTTACCTGCCTATCGAAATCGCGTGTCCCAGAGAGGCTGACTGGAGAGTGGGTGGGTGGGTTTTTCGCCGCTGTATACATTCAAAATATCAGAATCTGCCCAGATTCTGCTCGCAACCAAAGATCGCCTACCCCAGCTTTAAGGGATCATGTTTATTGTATTTATTTTTTATTAAAAACTGGATTTTATTTATTTATACCTTCATTTTTGATTTGTAACTTCCCCAGTGTTTACCATTGGCAGATGATGAAGGCACCACTCCTTCCCCATATGAATATTTAAAGGATCTTTTGTGATAACTGCATCAATTGCATAACTCAAGTATATACATATTTACTTCCAAAAACATATATAGAAACAAGAAGAATGGGCGCCATCTCTTGTATATTCTATGGATTTCTATGGATTTCTATGGATTTTATGGTATATTTAAGGTAATAGATTGTATTATTAGGCCCCATTAGAAATATAAACCACTAAAGAAAGCCATCATTTATTTCAAGGGTAGCATATGAATGATTATTTTATTTTGTTGCTCTAATTCTTGTCCGATAAAATGTACTCTAAAGCATGTATACTGTATTACAGGATATGAAAGTAGACAACCAATATAATTTGTTTGGTGTGTATATTTTGTTTTAGCGTGCATGTCAGATTGTATATATTATAATGTTGGGTTCTATTAAGGGGTAACAGTATTGTAAGTACAGGCATGTTCCTCATTATTTACATGTCACAGTGCTGAGCGGAGTGTGGGTGTCTCCATCACGCTGCTCCCTCTCTGTGTGTGCCCTCGTTCCTCTGCTCTCCCTGACTTTGTCTCTCCCTCTGACAGCTGTGATTAAGAAGGCTGATCTTACTAAAAAATCAGAGTCTCAGACGCGCTCTCCCTCCCGGAAGAGCGCTTATAGGCCTGCGGCCAGACAGCCCAGGCCAGCCCAGCACGTCAGTGCTAAACGGAAACCCGCAGGTGACCATTCCGCCCCGGGCGATCTGCAATGTGGCTGACAAAACGTGGACATTGCGTGGCTCATTGCTAGAATTATCTCTGCTTTGTTTTGTTTTTTTTCTTTTTCTTTTTGCTGTTAGTGCTGTTTTATTTAAGCACCTGGCTGTGTGTTTTATTTAATTTCCTGGTATGTCTGTAGATGTGCTCCTCGGTTGTTCGACAGCTTCAGTCCTCCTTCCATGTTGTTTTATTTTTTCCTTTTTTTCACTGTTTTAGACTGCAGGACTGCACCATGTTCCGCACAGCTTACATGCGCCTCTGCTGCTTCTCTCCTTGGCTCTGATTGGCTACTGAGAATCGTGCTTTTGTGAGCAAGCTGTGTTAGCAGGATATTGGTCTGGAGTCTGCTCTCTCTCTATCTCCTCGCTCTCTCCCACTCTCTCCCTTTCTCTCTTTTTCTCTCTCTCCTCTTTTTGGGTGGAGGCAGAATGTTGTTCAGAGGTGTGTTTTGTGTGAAAGGCTTGCAGACTGGCAGAGTGTCTGGCAGTGGAATATAAGTACATGAACTACCACAGCTTTTCCTGAAGACTTCATTGTTTTACCAGGAAAATTATGGTTTGTGTGTCTCGTAAAAGAGACTTACAGAGATACGTATCACCATGTGAATGCCTTGACCAGTGCTTTGCCTTTTTTGTATGACAAGGACAAGATGTGCACATGATGAGCGCTTAACCGAAACCTTGCTGTCTACCACTGCTTCACCACCTGTAAATGTGAACTCTCTTACACAATCTGAAATATTATTTGATTGTGATTGTGTGCCTACCAAGGAACTGCAGAACTAAGCATATCTCACACAATAACTGGGTACTTGTACATTGCATCTTTAAATGGCTGTATTTGGCAACTGCAGTGTTAAGCAGTGCAATGTAATGAGTGATGTTGTGCAAGCTCTATTTGGAAGATTATCTGCATGGAGATGGTGTGATTATCTTATGCGGATATTCACAGTGTGGCAGTTTACATGTGTAAGGGCTGGCTGCTCTCTGCCTGTGCAGCTATTCTGTCATCAATCTCTAATAGCCTGGTTTTAACATGCCTAGTCTCTCTCTCTTTCTCTCTCCCTCCCTCTCTCTCTCCCCCCTCTCGCCCTCTCTCTCCCTCTCCCCTCGTTCTCTCCCTCTCTCTCCCCCTTCCCCCCTCCCCCTCTCTCCCTCCCTACACCCCCCCTCTCTGTCTCCCTCCCTCTCCCCTCCTCTCCCCCTCCTTCCTTCCCTCCATCTCTCACTCTCTCTATCCCCCTCCCTCTCCCTCTCCCTCTCTCTCTTCCTGTGTTACTTTAGTTCTATCAGTCTCTCCAGCCATCGGGGTGGCAGAAGGGCGGCAGCCGCTCAGCGTTGCCCATAAGTCCCGGGAAAGGACCGCGGTGAGAGCACGTGCATGTACTGTACACACACATACACATGCAGGTACATGTACTGTACACACACATACACATGCATGTACTGTACGCACACATACACATGCAGGTACATGTACTGTACACACACATACACACGCATGTTCTGTACACACACATACACATGCATGTACTGTACACACACATACACATGCATGTACTGTACACACACATACACATGCAGGTACATGTACTGTACACACACATACACATACATGTACTGTACACACATACACATGCATGTACTGTACGCATACATACACATGCATGTACTGTACGCACACATACACATGCAGGTACATGTACTGTACGCACACATACACATGCAGGTACATGTACTGTACGCACATATATACATGCATGTACTGTACACACACATACACATGCATGTACTGTACGCACACATACACATGCATGTTCTGTACATACACATGCATGTACTGTACGCACACATACACATGCAATGTACACGTACACACATGCACACAGATACACTTCCATACCATTAAAAAGTGTGGGGACAGCGTGTCTTTTTTCTGCTTTTTTATATTTAATATTTTCTTTTCTCTGTTTGTAATCAAATTATTCATGCATGGTCAAAGCTCAGACTCAGAGCTTTTATCAAAGGGTATTTTCATACATTTTGGTTTCACCATGTATAATATTACAGCACTTTTTATATGTAGTGCCCCATTTCAATGTTTCAGACAAATTAACATAATGTCAAATTAAAGAGTCATCTTTTGTATTTGGTTGCATATCCTTTGCTTGCCAAGATGTCCTAATGTCTGTGACCCATCAACATCATCAGAGTCTGGATATCTTATTTTCAGGTTGTCCTACAAGCGATACTAAAACTCTCTGTATTTGAATGGATCTCTATGGGACTTGAGGGGTGGGACTAGATTCAGCTGTAAATTAAGTTGATACGGTATGGAACACATTTGTTGGTTCAATGGCTTAAAGTCATCAAGGGTCCAATGCATCAATGAGCCTCAAAACAGTAACAAATTTAAATCATCAGTACTTTCTTTGGTTTTTGCGAACTGCAGTCCTGTCCTGTTTTGTAACCTTTATTTTACCAGGCAGGTTAATTAAGGACAGATTCTTCTTCACAATGACCTGCCTGGCAATTGGCAGAGAAGTCTCTTGAGGCTGTGAGGTGGAGGGTAAAAGGACGGTGGGGTTATTGGGGTGGGACAGCAGGGTTATTGGGGTGGGACTGGAGTGGGAACTATTTGATTTCCAGATGTTATGGGGAAATCCCACCGCTGGGTTCAATTTGTTGATTTAATGTCTGTGCCCCCCATTTTTTAAGATACCAAACCTTTCCCATGCGAATGCTTTGATGACGCTTCCGTGCGTAACTGGGCATTTGCTTGTGACAGGATGGCAGCTCACGGAGCCCAGAGAAGAGGTCCTCCCTGCCCCGGCCTGCCTCCATCCTGACCCGGAGAGCCCCTCCGGCAGACCAGGATGAGACCTCCACCTCCATCACCAGCTCCGGCTCCACTGCCCCCCGCCGCCCCACCTGTGAGGCAGCCCCGTCTGCTGCACCTAAACTGTGATGTCATCCATGCGTTTAGCAGTACCTGTCAGATAATACAGTCTAGAACCTGGGGCAGCCTATAGCCTAGTGGTTAAGGTGCTCGACTGGTACCGGGAAGGTTGGGGTTCCAAGCCCCAGGGTAGCCACAATAAGATCAATGCAGCTGTTGGGCCCTTGAACCCGCATTGATCCGGGGGGATTAGCCCCTGCTTCGTCTAATTATGCTTTGGATCAAAGTGTCAGCTAAATAACATTATAAGAATAATTATATAATAGCTACACAATAATTGACTACAAACAGATCAGCTACCAGCCACAAGAGGTTTGACCTGCTTACCATTTCTCTGCAATGGCGATAAGATATGAACACTTCATATCTTATGGGCACTTATGGGGGGCTGCCTTACAGTATGTCATCTGCATCATTAGTGACTTTGTCGCTATAAAGTCTCTACCTACGCATGCGCGAGATGGCGTAGATGCAATGCTAAAGCACCATCTCTGACGTTCAGGGGGAATGAAATAGAACCGGAGCTATATTCAGCTGAGCCTGAGCTATATTGGCTAACCTAGTCCGTTTATGTCAAAATGTCTCTTGCTCTCTCTCTCTCTCTCTCTCTCTCTCCCTTCTTCTCCTGTAGCATTTCGCACTGAGGGCCGGGCAGAGCACAGGACCGGACGGGCCCCCACTATGACAGGTACAGGTAGTCAGTGTGTGTCCCGCTCATGTGAGTGTGTGTTATCGCCATTCGTCCTGTTGTGGCCATTCTCCCCTGCAGGGGGTGCCAAAGGGACTGCTGAGATTTAGTCCCTGATTCACTAAGGGTTCACACTGCTTCAACACTCTTTTTTACATCAGTGTTAGTGAATGTTCAGTTAAGTGTGCAAATAATATATTCACTAATATTACTCAGTAAGAGCATGCCAGATTGGGTAGGCAATAGAAAAAGCCCCACTTCGCACCTGACATGGTTGTGCACATGCAAATTATGAAATATGTATGTATCTGGTCTTGATTTTTGGCTTATGAAAGGCAATCAAAGCCTACACTCAAGACTAGCTACTGAAAGCTCTCTTACACCTGCACAAGGAAGCGATTTAATGCACCTGATTGATCAGAAACACCTATGAAGCCATTTCACCAAGTGATATGGTGCCCTGGAATGGGGGGGGGCATGTATGAAAAGGGCGTACGTATGTTTGTGTGGATGTGTGAATCAGCTGAACCCGTACGCGGGCTTTGCAGCACGTGCTTTTTCAATGAGCGCCATGTGACCTTTGACCTTTGACCTTTGCGACCTCCTCAGGGACAGAGTCCACCCGCTCGCGCTCGGCCCGCAGCGGCACCTCCACTCCCCGCACCCCCGGCTCCACGGCCATCACCCCCGGCACCCCGCCCAGCTACTCCTGCCGTACCCCGGGCACCCCCCGCACCCCTGGGACGCCCAAATCCCTGAGCCTGCTGCCCCAGGAGAAGAAGGTGGCCGTCATCCGCACGCCGCCCAAGTCGCCCGCCACCACGCCCAAACAGCTGCGCGTGCTCAACCAGCCGCTGCCCGACCTGAAGAACGTCAAGGCCAAGATCGGCTCCACGGACAACATCAAGTACCAGCCCAAGGGGGGTCAGGTAAGGCTAGTCACATGACCCACGCCTTGCCCTGGAGGCCAATCAGCTGCTCTCCTGCGCTTACTGCTTCTGCTGCTACTGCCAATCCGTGCCTGGAGCCCATATGACACCCACCCCCGCCCCCCCAACACACCTCTCCAGGGGTCCCCACTCTCTAGGCCAAGGATGGCCAAGAACTGCTTCCCAGTGGAGAAAGTCAAATGCAGGGGCTTGTTTTAGTGCAACACTACAGCAGAATCAACTAATTAACTAATCATGGTCTTAAATCAAAACATGTATAAGTAGAATGTGATGTCTTGGTGCTGAGCTAAAACAATCCTGTACCCACACCCTTTCTGGATAAGATGGGGACCCCTGTTCTTCTCCTTCCCTGGCCACAGTGTGTCTGTCTGATGAGGTCCTCTGTATGTAATGTGTGGCTCTGTAATGTGCTTTTACTGTATCACTGCTGCTTGATCTGTGGCTTCATGCCAAAGTGGACACTGTTAGCTTTTAAAGTGAATCATGAAAATCATTCATTCAAAATTATTTAATGAATACATTTAAATTTTCAATTAAATGCAAATAAGACAGATGACAAGAATGTTGCACTGGGTTAAAAAAAATAAAAAACGATGGGGAAGTGTTCACAATGCAGCTTGTGAATAGGTGTGAAAAGGTAAAATCCAGGGTAATGCTGCGTTCGCGTTACATAGGAGAAAGCAGAAAGATGGGAGAAGTTCCCATGGCCCAAACTTGGCAGTGTTCACTCATTGCATATTGGAGTGGATTTTACTGGGTCCCAAAACAGTTGCGTGTCTGGTTATGGGCATCCATAAACAAGGACACAACGGGGAGATAATAGGATGAAGTTATGATTGATCCAATATCTTGCCGAAATGGACACAGGTTGAACATGTCACCTGTTGCAGTTGATGGTCTGCTAGTTCATGGTTGTTCCCTCGATTTTGCCAAAAACATTTGAACAGCTACACCAAACTAATTGTAACAGGTAGGCCTAGTAACCCTTCTATAAAGTGTGTGCAGAGGTGAACTGGTATAAAAATAAAATGTTTCAGTTAACTTGTACTGTTGCTAAATTGGTCATGGAAGCATTTATCTTGCTACATTCACATGACTTCTGTACAGTAGGTTTTATGAACAGGTTGGAGATATAGCAGCCATTGGATAGTTCCTACATATTTCCTACTTAGAATTACGACTCAGAGATCGACAATTCGGGTCAGAAGGTAATTCTGTGACAATGTGAACACAGCTTAAGACACTGCTGTTGCACAGGTAATTTATCCTTCGCCAGTTTCCATTTGTGGCCTCTCGTTCTGCTAACCGAACTCATGCTGAAGAAAGCCTCAATCAAGTCTCCTTTTACTAAGCTTAAGGCAGGGGTCGGCAACCCTGGTCCTGGAGAGCCGCAGGGTGTGCTGGCTTTCGTTGTTACTTGGCATTAATTGATCAATGAAAGCCGTTGATTACACAGTTAACTCACCTCACCTGGTTTATTGGGTCTGAATCGGTTGCTTATTTTAAGGTGGAGACGAAAGCCAGCACACCCTGCGGCTCTCCAGGACCAGGGTTGCCGACCCCTGGCTTAAGGATATTAAGCATCTTAAGTCTGTCCTCGTAACTTTTGTTTTGTACATGGAATCAATCTGGTTGCCCTTTTCCAGAACCTAGACTTAGGGTATTGTATAAGGTGAGTATAACTTCCTTAGGCTTATGCTCAGTACTCTTGTATCCCAGCATGCTGTTGGCCTTTTTTTACTCTTACCGCACATTGAATAGAACCTGAAAAGCTTTGATCAAGTATTTTTCAATTTCAGCACTTTCCAATTTTATACCACCCATAAAGTAATCCTGCCTTTTTATTTCCCACATGTAGAACTTTACATTTAGTTATATTGAATTTCATTTTCCAGGTTTCCGCCCACTTCTGGATTCTGTTTAAATATTCCTGGATTACTTTAGTAGATTCCAAACGGTTAGCTAAACCTCCTAGTTTTGTATTATCTGCAAATTTAACTAAAGTACTGTAAGTGCCTCTGTTGAGGTCCTTTTTTGTAAATGAGGAAGAGCAGTGGCCCCAGCACCAAACCCTGTGGGACTCCACTTCCCACAATACCCTGCTAGATAAGGTCCCTCCTATAACTACTCTGTTCTATCCCATAGCCAGTTCTGAACCCACTCTGAAATGCCTCCTGCAATTCTTACCGTCCTCGTCATTTTGATGAGTTTGTCATGCAGTACCTTGACAAATGCTTTTTGGAAATCTAAATATACAATATAAGCCCTACTAACATCAAAACTTCCTCAAATAATGCCAAAAGCTTTGTCAGGCATGTTGGCTATCCCTTAGAATCTCACATTTTTCAATAAATAATTATATGTTTATTGGTAAATAGTTTCCTGGATCAGTGTGGTCCCCTTTTTTATGCTCACTTAACACTTTATTAGGAACACCTGTACTTAATGCAATTAGATAATCAACCAATTGTGTGGCAGCAGTGCAATGCATACGATCATGCAGAAACAGGTCAGGAGAATATGTTAAGGTCACATCAAGCATCAGAATGAAAAAAAAAAGTTTTATCTAAGTGACTGTGGAATGCTTGTTGGCACCAGAAAGGATAGTTTGAGCATCTCAGAAACTGCTGTCAAACGTGTCAGAACCTTTTGATTCAAAATGTTTACTTTGGTCCTGTGCCAAAGCAAAGCTCAACACACCAAGCCATACGTCAAGCTGCAAACTCCCCATTATGAAAGAAGGCAAATTGCTACTGTGAACACGTCTTCTAGACTTTAAAGTACCTGAGTACCCTGATTGTTTCAGCTTGGTAATTAGGTGATGTGAAGTCCACATGATGATTAGACCTCTGCAATAAGCCGCTCCTTGTTTTATGTGAGTGTGTGTGTGATCACAACACTGCGTTTACCTCATCCATTCAGTAAAGGTCATCTGGGGCACTGCTGGTCCTGGAGAGCCATAGGGCGTGCTGAGAAACCAGGTGAGGTGAGCCAACTGTGTAATTAACTGCTTTCATTGATCAATTATGTGCAATAAAAGCCAGCACACACTGCAGCTCTCTGGGACCAGGAGTGAAGACCACTGATCTGGGGTATTGGGGAGCATCATGCTTAGCATTGTGAAGTGTCCAGCAGTTAGATAATATAATGAACAGTATGGCCCTGTCCAGTCTGCGGTTGCTGTTTGTATCGTTAACTTTTTTGCATAAATAAAATGCTAAATTAATTTACTCACAATAGTTAGCCACATAATTCATATTCGTAATTAATAAAAGTCTGTCATCACAGGACAAGAAAGAATAAACAATAGATTTGCACAGCGGCGTGTACCATGCAGTTCACAGTGATGTCTTCTTCAAGCAGTACAATTGTTGTTTTTGGCACAAATGGATTTGTATTCTACCAACTCAGTGGTTCATCATTGATTGTGGCTGTTCAGGGCAAGCTCGTTCCGTTTATTTAAACAAAACTAATTCTCAGTGTATCACGCGGTTGTCTTTTGTGCAAGTCCTTTCTTTGATCAGATTTTTGCTGAGCCGAGTATAGCATTCTGTCTCTGTGTTCCTGATCTTATTTCTGTCTTAGTGTTTGCTCTTCAGCAGTTGGCTTTGGCAGACCAATGGGGGGGTGGGGGTAACGATTCAGTTAAATGTGTTGAATACAGCTTTGATTTTAGCAGATTCTTTGGCCTAACGAGAATTACCCTTTATTGTTCGCGTCAGCCTTTACATTACATTAAGGTAAAAAAATAAGAATAAAGTTAGTAAATTTTTCACAGGTGTTGCTTTGTGCTCGACTGGGTGATTACCCATCATAAGTAAATATGCGCGTCTTAATTAACCACAAACCAATTCACAGCTACGTACATGAAAACATATGTGTTTTATCATAGAGATCTGGACTTAAAAGGTATGTTTTATTTCCCCGAAGGACTGGAGCAGTATCACGATCTGCTTTGAGATGAATATGGGAGTATGTACACTTACAATGCTCCCAACATATGCGTTTAATATAGGGATAGACAATGTTTCAACCCATGTAAGATCAAATATGCCCCGCCCGGCCGCCTCTCCCGCTGGATGGAGAATAAAAAGGAGTGGAAAAGAAAAATGAGGGGAAATGCAGGTGATTGGAATGAGCCCACTGACTTTACAATTTAGAAAAGAAAAGAAAAATACTCCAAAAAAACCTCTTCAAAGGGTGAAATTTGATTCAGGTGGCTATAGCCACCTGTGTGGGTGTCTCTTGTTATTGCAGCTGGGTCTTCGTTGCAGGGTTTATCGACATCTACTGTTTCACAGTAAATCACCAGAGAGTTTTAATGTACACAAATTTTAATCCACTACTAATGTACACTTCAGTAGTTTATCATGTTCAACCGATCATTGCCTCACAAGACGACTGTAAAAGGGTATATGCCGACAACTGACAGTGCAAATTAAGAAAACAAAAATGTAACACTGAATCACTCTCTAATTCTGCAAAACCGAGACCGTGATATAAACATTTATTTTATTTTTTTTGCTATGGGTTTGATGCCAGTTTGGCACGACTGGGTCGGCAAATTGCCCAAACGGTAAGAGACTGTCAGACGGCGTTTGCATAAAGTGCCCTGTCATCCACAGGTTTTAATCCCCAGCGTAAAGCTGGACTTTAGCCACGTTCAGTCTAGGTGTGGCTCCCTGGACAAAAGGCAGTACACTACAGCTGGTGGAAACGTGAGTCTCCCGCGTCGTATGTGTGTTTCTGTGGGTCCTTCACTCTCTCTCACGAATCCCTGGAGTGAGACGCCGTGGCGTGGTGATGTCTCGTCCCAAAAAGGGCACTGACCTCATTCCGGATTCCATTAAAGTCTTCTTGGCGGCTGTGTTTTGTTTTTTTGGGGAAAAGGCTTGGTAGCTGGCTGTTGCCTTGATAGTCATAAAGACATACACTTTAATTATTAAATAACTGAATAATGAACGGGAAGCCAACAAGCTCCTTTTGTCATCAATATAAAACACAGTCCCTTCATTCTGAAACTGAAACTTCTTTCTGCATGGTCTACTTTATAAGATAATATTTTATCATATAGAGGTATTTTGTCCTGAAGTCTGAGTTGCACCACACAAGTATTAAAACCAGGTTAAATGTCTGTGATCTGACTTGTTTCCTCCTTCTGTCATTTGTTTCCACTTCATCCGCTTGCTTAATGCTTGTGCTTTTATCAATGTTTGCTTTGCCACCTACCCATGCTGCTGTGCTGTACTTCTGTGGGTTTTCACTCTTTGCCCCGACTTGAAGTGTTCCATAGCTGCCCCGTCAGTAGTCCCTGAATAAGTCCTACTGTATGCTTTGACTTGACATTCTTTAATTTACATATAAGAGCCTTTTAAACGGGTTAGGTTGTATTAGGTTGAGTTTAAATCAAAAGGCTCTCAATGCTCAGGTGAAGATTTGGGTCAGTCAGGGAGTCTTCTCAACCCTAGCACAGTAAATGTAATAGAATATATTAAGGATGCAATGAAAGTTTTCACTGTGGCTGTAAGCAGTGAATATTGTAGGTGGGGTTTTTTTCCAGGAATCCCATAATTCTGTTCAAAGTGTGAAAATGTCTGCGAGGCATTGCCATGCATCAACACGAATAAAAATATAATCTGCAAGAAAAAGAAGGGAATGTATAATGTTCAGTTGCTGTTACTGCAATGGCATTGGAAAACTACAGCATCGGGGACATAACACAAAATGTGGTTATTTTAGCATAACAGTGCACACTAGCCATATGGTAAGCTAGCAGTATAGCATGGTGTAGTTTCATAATCACAGACTAACGAGATGCAACACCCCCCCCCCCCCCCCCCTTTGGTAATGAGGCCATACTTTGAAACATGTGCCCGCAGTAGAGCCAGGAATGACTACTGGATGTGTTCACAGGTGTACATTCAGAACAAGAAGATAGACCTGAGCCACATCACCTCTAAGTGTGGATCAATGGACAACATTCATCATCGGCCAGGTACAGTCCACTCCAGTTTCTTGGGGATTTTCAACTGATCAGCATCCCAATGGACATTCCACAGCACATATTAGAGCCATCAGATGTCCCTGTATGCAATTATAACCTCTTCCTGCTTTGATCATGGTTAGGCTGCTGTGACATCACAGTGCCACTGTTGGCTTGCACTGCCATCTACTGGACATTTATCCATACTGCACATTCCATACGTGACACAGTCTAGGGTTACCCCCATTGGCACATCCTGTGCTGTGATACTGTCTCTCTGTGACCTGCTTTCCCTGTCTCCCCTGTTCTAAATGCCATTAAACAAAATGCATAAAGGATTGCCCTTGTATCCTGCTACTTTGGCAACCACACTGAGTAAATAGGGAAGAAATCCCATACAATTAATCTTCTGCCATTCTCATCAATTGCACCGAAACACTTTTTTGCTTGTTAATGAGAGGTTGAATAGACTGAAACATTGCTATATTATTGACAAGTGAATTCAAAACTTTGCTATGGATATAATACAGACCATAATTATTCCCAGTCTCTCTCTCTCTCTCTCACACACACACACTGTCTCTCTTCAGGTGGTGGTCACATACGTATCGAGAGTGTGAAATTAGACTTCAAAGACAAGGCCCAGGCCAAAGTGGGCTCCCTGGACAATGCTCACCACACACCTGGAGGAGGAAACATCATGGTGAGTGACTGTACCAGGTTTAAGAACTAGTGGCTTAATGAAAATAATACAATTTATTTTAGTTAATAAAAATTATATTGGACCATGAACAGAGCCTTGTGGGACACCAGCAGAGAAAAGGCAAAAAAAAAAAAAGTTGCAATGCAAGGGCCTCCCCTGTTCAATGGTTTTACATTACATTACTGGAATTTATCAGATGCTCTTATCCAGAGCTACGTACAATGAACTGCAAATCAAAACCCAGGGACAAGTGCGTTTACAGAGAAGCACAGCACCCGCCATTTAAAACACCCACCTCCGTTCTGTCAGATCGAGAGCCACAAGCTGGGCTTCCGAGACACGGCGAGGGCACGCGTGGACCACGGGGCCGAGATCATCGTGACCCAGTCCCCGCGGCTGTCCGGCACCACCTCTCCGCATCGCCACAGCAACATGTCCTCCTCGGGCAGCATCAACCTGCTGGAGTCTCCGCAGCTGGCCACGCTGGCTGAGGACGTCACCGCTGCGCTTGCCAAGCAGGGCTTATGAGCAACTCCCCACTCAGCACCCCGCCTTTCCCCCAATGTCCAGCCCCCCCCCCCCCCCCCCCGCTACACCCTCCCCTCCCCATGGCATGGCAGCGGGTGGGACCTCGCTGGCATCACGGATTGGGGGGGCCCCAGCACCACCCATCCTAAAAAATAAAATAAAAAAATAATTAAAAAAAACAGAATTCCTCTTGGGACTCTAGTGACTGTATCTAGGAATAAAGCTTTCATTTTTTTATGTTTCTGTTCACACCAAAATGCGGTGATTTTTTTTCCTCTTTTTTTTCTTTGATTTTTCTCCGGTGTAGATAGACAGTGCTGCCCGGTGCTGATCTGGGATCAACTTTGGATATTGGAAGAAAATGGCTACCATTAGAAAGAAGGGTCGGGTAGGCAGGTTCTGGATCAGTGCCTGGGGACCCTATCTACCCGGAGCATTTTCTATGATAACTAGGACATCACATTCCTTGCAGAGCATCTTCTTCTCTGTCACTGCATGGACCGCAGATACAAACAGGCATCATGCAGCTCCCAGCTAGTCATGCTAGATCAACATTCAAGATATATTTAAACAATATAAATATATATAAACACATACCAGGCTATTTGTCAGAGACATCGTTTCAGTCAGATTTTAAAGATGACTAACACCTGCCTTTAATATTGCAAGACCAGATTATGGTATGATGAGCATGTTATCAATTCCAGTTAAAAAAAGAGGTTATTTTCTATTTTAAAAAAACAAAAACATTTTATTAAGTTATTACCTAAATCGGAGGATGAAATGAGTACTTCATGTTTTGTAGATAGTAGTAATTACGTCAAAGTTGGTGAGTTTCAGTGGCAGCTCTGACACTGCCCACCGAGTTGCATTTCAACCCTGTCTCACGGAAATGCTAGACACGTAGTGTTACTGCCGATGTATTTTAAATTAAACCCAGTGGGGTTTTTCCAGCTTGGCTTAGCTGGTTGTGCTTTCTCAGTATTTGAAGTTACCAGTGTGAATCCCAGAGTGGCTGTAAGCACTGAACGCCCGAAATGCTGAAACTCTATCGCGAACCGGCAAAACTTGTGGTTCTGCTCAGTGATAGTGATATAGCGACACAAAGCAATAGGTTTTCCTCTTTCATTGATGAGTCCTAGCTGCATAAGGAGCAGAGGTCCACTGAGTTTCTAAAGTCGCTGAACTTAGTCCGCTCTCCCATGTCGGCCATGTCAGGAGCCATAGTTCCCAGACACTTCCACGTTTATACCCAAGCTGGTTGAAAATGGACATTTGCAGTTGCGAGGGCTCAATGTGATTTGAGAAACCGTAATAACAGAGATCCTATTTAAAACTGTTTGAGATTTGGGAGCAGCTTTTCTGGACACTGAAATTCTAGGCTTGTGTCTATTCTCGTTACACCAATGGGCAACATTGGTTTTGTGTGTGCATTTGGAGGGTAGTAAAGACAAGGATATATTTAAAAATGCTAATCGCAGAAAAAAAAAAGGAAAATCACGCTAGGACTTTTGCGTATGTTTGATGATGTTACAGTGCCCTTTATATATGTCCCCCTTTGTGCCATTCCTCCAGGAATCCCAGTGTCTTTGGCTTCTGTGTTTCTTTCTGCACTCTACACCAGTGTAAATGTGTTTACGATATCATGTTGATGTGCATAGCTTTCCCCCTGTAGAAATAACACTAATAACATATGCTCTTACTGGATGATGACCATAATAAAAACCATTAGCATGAAGTGCTTTCTGAAGCATCCCAAAGCTGTGATCCAAGTTTTATTTATTGATATATTTATTTTTCTGAAGATTGGGATCTAAGGGCTTGAGTCATTGTGGGTGTGAGAGCGGATCGTTCACTGAGGGGGAGACGCAGGGCAAACGGGGGCCTAGGTTTGGGCCGGTGCTTTGCTGAAGTCGAGCAGGTGGACTGGGACTATCCTGTGTCTTTACCAGGATTCGAAATGCAGTATAAATACGATATGAAGTCTATTGTAGAAAAATGCCTACATGGCTCTGGTAGGTTATAGCAGCAGGGCAGCATAAATATTTTGTTCTTTTGAGCTTAAAATATATTAAGGTATCAGGCATACTATACACAACAGAGACCCTGTCTTTTTACCGATTTCCCGTTGGGTGTGCCAGCTTTTATTGTTACTCAAGCACTTAATTGATCAGTGAAGAAAGTTGATTACCCAGTTAACTCACCTCTCCTGGTTTCTTGGGTCTGAATTGCTGCTATTAAGGCTAAACTCCTGTGGCTCTCCAGGACCAGGAATGAAGATCAATGATTTTTGACTGCATGACATTATACTGTATAATCAAACCGAAGGTGATCTCGGACTCGCACTCGACCTGTCGCCATGGTGCCCAGCATAGCTCCTCCTCCTCCTGGGTGGCACGACTTCAGCAATGCAAATCAGAGAGGGACTCCTTGAGAGAAAACGTCTAGTTTAGGGGTGGGCAACCCTGGTCCTGGAGAGCGGCAGGGTATGCTGGCTTTCATTGTTACTAAGTTAATAAGTTAACTCAACTTGTTTCCTGGGTCTGAATCAATTGCTGATTTTAAGATGAAAACAAAAAAACCAGCACACCCTGCGCCTCTCCTGGACCAGGGTTGTGGAGCCCTGGCCTAGGTTCTGGCTGTGTTCTCAAGTCGGTCGCTGAAACTCAGATGTAGGCCCCCTACACCCGTCTCTGTCTCTCATGCCCTCGGTTGAAAGAGACCATACATGGATGACTGGTGTTTTGAGTTGGACATCCTTGCTTGGCCCACGCGAAGCTTCGCACCGTTTCCGCAAAGTGCACCGATCCTCCGCAATCCCTTTAGGACGCTTCCGGGCCTTTTCGGTCGTCTGTTGCTGGGGCGACCTGTCCCGCCTTCGCTCAGATGAGATGGCAGCTTATTATCCTATTTGCACTTGTGTCTGTTGCTATAGTGACAGTTGTTTTTAACCAATAAACATGCTTCTCATGTGCTGCTAAAATATTGTCCATATTTTATATTGTTCAGGTGGGAATTCAAACAAAATGAACTCCAGCATGCTATTCAAGAAGTTAAGTGTCTTACCACTCCACACACACACACACACAAGCTCCATAATGTTTGGGAGACATTAATTCATATGTGAAACAAAACATAATTGTGATTGAAATGTCCACGTTGTTCATTTATTCTCAAATCAACATCAAGCTTTCAAAGTGTGATTCACTATAATGTGTAACGGTAGCCCACAGTAGGCTAATACTGAATATCCCCATAAAGCACAGATGTAACATGTCGTCGTGCTCATTCATTTCTGTTAGTGAACAATACAAGTCATACCTATGCTGACTTGGTACCAAGGAGGTAAAAGATCAGAATCAAAAAAATATATAAAAAAACTATCATGCAAGACATGTTGCTGAGTGAAGGCTCAATTTTATGGAAGGGACTTGCAGACAAAATTGAGATGAAAATGTATTAGTAATGTAAATGAGTAAAATGGCAATGTAATTCTATATGCCCCACTCATATATGTATATATTATTTTTTCAAATTAAATCATTATTCAATAATGGCATTTACACTTTCAAGTACTATTCACATTTCATATAAGCAGAGACTACCATGCTTTGTGAGTAGCTTTATTCAAATTATAATGCCAACTGGAAAACTATTTCCAGAACTGCATCATCATGCAATCACAAAACAATACTTCGAATGTATACGCAGTTATATGAATGACCCACATCTCTATTCCTTACATCTCATCTGGTACAGACACACAGAGCCTCAGAAATGCTGGGAGTATCCAAACCCGTTTATTTTCCGCTCCATGGCGGAACCTTGGAAAGACAGTAACAGTATCTAGAGGAAAGGAATGCTCTGAGCACTGAGAACAATGCAGAGGAGTGTGCCAGTGCTCAAGTGTGGAATGTGCGTTGTCATCGGCTACAGCGGACAGAGTGTAGCCGTGGCGACGTGGCGTAGGGTACGGACGCCTCAGTGGTGGAAGAGGCGCAGCTTGGTGTGCGCGAGGCTGATGCCCAGCTCGTTGCAGGCATCGATGACCACCTGGTCGGCAGTAGACCCCGCAGGTGCGGCAATGTACTCCACCCCACTCTGGAAACACAAACCAGGAATCGATCATGAGCCGAGTAAGTGAATCACAGAATGAGAATCGATCACTGAGTAAGTGAATCACAGAACGAGAACGGCACACTAACCCACACAGTGAATCGCAGAATGAGAATCGATCGATCACGGAGTCTGTGAAATTAAGTATATTGCCAGAATACACTTATTAAAACAAACCTTTAGAGGCTTGCTTTTAATCAAACCTTTGCTTCTGAATTCTGTTAATGTCTTTTTGCTGTAGTTTAGGTCTAGGCACTGCTTTTGCCTTTTCGTGTCCTTATCTTTTTCTGACCTTACCTACTTTTCATTCATGTGTCAGTTTTCTGTCCACTGTTGGGGTTTTAACCGTGTGTGAAGTACCTTTGAGGCGTTTGGCGAGTGCCGGGTGTGGGTACCTGTTTGGCTCGCTCCACGTTGTCTCGGAAGGGGAAGAACGCGTCGGAGCTCAGAGCCACGGCCTGCAGGGAGCTGATCCAGTTCCGGCGCTCCGTTTCGGAGAGCGGTTCCGGGACCTCCTCAAACAGCCCCTTCCACACAGCCAAATCCGCACCCTGGGACAGTCACGTGACCAGGACAGAGCAGTGAGAACAGCAAACATCCCACTTTCGCAAAAACTGATGTACTTTGATGGGGACTGACACTTAGGGAGATGGTATGGAGACCTACACATTGGGCTCGGACAGTATGTGTATGTGTACAGTATGTGAGTGTGTATGAAGTATGTGTGTGTGTATGTGTGTCTGAGTACGAGTGTGTGCAAGTTAGTGTGTATGTATGTGTGTGAGTATGAGTGTGTGAGAGTTAGTGTGTATGTATGTGTGAGTATGAGTATGGGTGTGTGAGAGTTAGTGTGTGTGTATGTGTGTGTGTGAGTTAGTGTGTATGTGTGTGTGAGTTAGTGTGTATGTATGTGTGTGAGTATGAGTGTGTGAGAGTTAGTGTGTATGTATGTGTGAGTATGAGTATGGGTGTGTGAGAGTTAGTGTGTGTGTATGTGTGTGTGTGAGTTAGTGTGTATGTGTGTGTGAGTTAGTGTGCATGTATGTGTGTGGGAGTTAGTGTGCATGTGTGTGAGTATGAGTATGGGTGTGTGTGAGTTAGCGTGTATGTGTGTGTGTGTGTGTGTGTGTGTGTGTGTGTGTGTGTGTGTGTGAGAGAGTTAGTGTGTATGTGTGTGCGAGTTAAGAGTGCGTACGTGTGGTCATTACCTCTCCGATGGTCCCGCTCACATACTGGTCGATGCCGTTGGCCATTTCCGCCCGCTTCACGCCGCTCCTGAACTTCATGGACAGCACTCCGGGATGGTGTCTCAGCCACCAGTTATCCGCCTTGTCTCCAGCCAATCGCGTGCAGTGGATCCGCGACTGCTGCCCCGCCCCAATACCAATGACCTGGACACAGAGTAAAAGCAAGTAAGCCCAAATGTGAACAGACCTGGGTGAAATACGCTATTTTTTCCACCCCATTTTTTGACCGCCTGGTCCACAGTCAAACCCCCCTCTCCCCTTTCCAACGTTACCTGGCCATCTTTGGCGTAGCACACAGAGTTGGACTGGGTGTACTTGAGGGCGATGGTCGCCACGGTGAGGTCACGCAACGCATTCTCCGACAGCTGTAAAACAAGCAGGGGTCAAAGGTCACTGCTACGGCACCAACACCGTATAAGTGCGTTTTTGAAAAATCTATCAATGCCGTGGCGTTGAAGATGGCAAGTCATTTTACTCCTATTAAAATACAAATAAGTAATCCTGTGCTTGATTAATCATTGGTGGGCGCCGCACTTTTTAATTTGTTTGGAAGGCCGATGAACAATTTTTTATAAACAAAGCGCAAGGTCAAAGGCACATTGTGCGAAGAGTTAACCAATTAAACACGGCGATCCACAGCGACCCGCAGACCCCTCCCCGTTCCCAGCTCCGTATACTGGCCTTCCCCTTGGTGACGATGTTGCTGAAGAGCGCCTTGTCTACGACGGCCCCGTTCCTCTTCTGCTTCAGGCGCAGGCCGAACAGCACTCGCACCTCACTGTCGTCAGGCTCGTACTCTGGGTCCATCTGACAGACACGGGGAGGCCATTACTACTGAGCAGAGCGCGTACACACACTCAGTCACTCACACACACACCACTTTAAAACAGCTACCTCCTTCACTTAACAAGTCCGCTTGTTTGCAGAGTTGACTAGTTTCCTCACCGCCTTCTGTGCAGTTTTAGTCCTTTTCAAATCAGACTCCTTGTCCTTTTATTAAATCCAATTTGACTATCTGAGGAGATCTGAACTACCGCAATGCAGCATATACTGCACAACACGGATCCAAAATCACCAACTAATTTTAATGCGTTGAAAAATAATTAGAAAAGTCCAGAAAATTAAAAATAACTTTTTAAAACTAGCTTGCAGTGGCTATTTTCCAGCCAACTTGTGTGAGGAAATCACAGCAATATCTTTCAAAATAAATGTATACAGAAATTGTCAAAAACTGAGAATAAGTTGAGTAATTCCACTTAAAAGCTTATTTTGCGGAATAACTTGTGTTAATCTATATATGCTGTAATAAAAACCCCTAGCACGAGATAAACAACAGTATTCCAGCAGAAATGAGCATTACCTACCTACAGGCAGCTATGCTAACCTGCTTTAACCTGGAGCGGCCCAAACTGCTTCTCACCAGTACCTTCTCTTCGTCCATGACATGTGAGATGTAAAAACAGCAGCAGTGCTGTTCACCTCACCTGGAGGACACAATAGTTGCCGTTTTTCTTCTTGGAGAGAATTTTCAGCGCTTCTTCTTGGTAACCGGGAGCGATGATCCCATCGGAGACCTGAGAATGAGTCAAATCAGGCCTCAGTTACCCCAAAGCGTCCTAAGCTTTAACAACCACACACAGCAGAAACTAAGAGAACCTAACACATCGGGAATGAAGAGTTTGGAGCACTGAACTTTTTGGGACTCCGAAAGTGACATTGAAATACATCCATTTTGCTCAATTAAATACTGATTTCAGTTCAGTTTCTTTTGAGTCATAATAAACAAATAATCGTTGAGGTTACTTGCTTATCTGTCACTGATGGGGCAAGTTTTTTTAATTTATTCCATTGTGATGTATTGCACCGAAGGAATGTAAGAAAGAGTGAAAAGTGTGACATTTCTTGCTCTCCCCTACAATCAAACAACCAGCAACAGGTTAAACCTGTAGAACAGCCAAATCAGAAGCAAATCCGTGTAGGTTCGGCACTCTCTGCCTACCCCCACTAAACGTACCTCTCTGGAGATGATCCTGGCGGTGGAAACGTCACAGACGTCAGACAGGGCGATAAAGTCACCAAATGAGGACATCCTGTCAGCACCTGGGATGGAGGGGGGGCCGATTAAAAAAAAAAAAAAACACCTGCGTCTACAATTAGGACCGCTTCGGCTGAGAGGAGAGCCGCCAACTCACAGCGAAGACACAGACGGCCAAAATATTTTCATCTGCCGTGATTCGGGCATTCAAAGTAATTACTCAACAGCTTCTTCTGAATTCTGAATCAGAATTCCTGCCACAGACAGGCATACAGCTTTTGAAGAACACAGATTCCAATGCAAATCATGGAGAGAAGTACGAAAGGGAAAAGTGGAAATTGCAGTGAGCGATACAGTAATACCCCGGGGCTGCCCAACCATGTTCCTGGAGATCTACCATCCTGTAGGTTTTCATTTTTGTGAGTGGGACTGAACCCAGTGGAAAGTATCTCCAGGCACCCCCGTAGCCAGCTGTAGTCATTTCCCCTCGTAGGCTGACATTTTGCATCGTGTGTGTACATGAACACGATTTTATTTTGCGAACAAAAATGTTTTGACATCCCTCAGCTGACAGATCAATTAGGCTAATGTTAGAGCATAGCCTAGGCAGAACGGTCAATAAATCTGAGCGAATTCTCAATAGGCCCTATAGTGGTATCGATCCACCAAATAAGACAATTCTTCCTCAGTGATAAGTGACTGTGTTTCTATCACATCCGATCGTCGGATGGAAAAAAGTAAACAAAAAAACAAAAAAAGAAGAAATGTAAATCTAGAAAATAAACCTGCTCTACTTGTGCTTCTGGACCTCAGTTCAAATATTTGCCCTGTCTCCAGGAACAGGGTTTGGCAGCCCTGTTCTAGCTGTTGAATGAGGTATGCTTTGTTAAGGTTGGAGTGAAAACCTACAGGACAGCCGAGGAAAAAAAAAAAAATAATAATAATAATAATTAAAAATGATAATAATAATAATAAATGAATGAATGAAGGGAGAGAAGTTGCCTCTTGCTCTGGCGTAAGCAGTGGCCAGTGGGGTGAGGTCCTGCAGAAGATCATTCACCATGCAGACCTTCGCCTCCTCCTCACTCAGCGGAACAGCAACAGCGGCACCTAGTGGACACAGTTATAATTCACTGCCCTCGCAAATAAACTGTGCTGTAATGCTGTGGAGCATTACATTACATGACATTATTGGCATTTGGCAGACGCTCTTATCCAGAGCGACGTACAGTTGAATAGACTAAGCACGAGACAATCCTCCCCTGGAGCAATTCAGGGTTAAGGGCCTTGCTCAAGGGCCAACGGCTTTGTTAAGGGCCTTGCTCAACGGCTGTGTGGATCTTATTGTGGCTACACCGGGATTAGAACCACTGACCTTGCGTGTCCCAGTCATTTACCTTAACCACTACGCTACAGGCCCCCCCCGGAGCACTGTGATCAATTGTGATAATGCAAGTCTTGTAGTGGTAACATAAATAGACCTTAATTTTCCCCAAACATGGGATTTAGGAGTAGACCAGGGGTACACAACAAGGGCAGATCCATTTCAGAATTTTGTGCCATTGTGCCAGTTACCATTGTAATTTAATTAGCTCAATCATATCTCAATCTGATGTTTGTATAAGTACCAGGAGCCGTCGCAGCCTGTAAGTGTATGAAAGGTTTTACTGTGCTCAAGCACAGGAGTGAACAAGTGCAGTTTATTGTGCTGACAGAAAACTAAAACGAAGAAAACTGGTTGGAATAAAAACCAGCACAGGACAGTGCAGCCCTACAATAGACTTTGCTACTGCTGGAAACAACATGTATAACCCTGAACAAGGGCCCTGGAAACACGTACATAGGTTTCTAAACATCCACAGATACTACAATGAAAAGTGCTTAATTGATCCATTTAAAGGCTTCCATTTTAACTCCTCCAATAAGATGTGGGTTGGACGATGAGAGCCTAAAATGGCCGCCTCGCGCCTCACCTGCTGGGCTCACGTGCTTGAAGGAGGTGGCGGCGGGCAAGCCCAGTGCGTGCTTCAGCTCCCGCACCAGCTGCCAGCCGTTCAGGGCGTCGCACAGGTTGATGAAGCCGGGTGCCCCGTTCACCACTGCGGTGAAGAAGATGAAGATATACTTTAAAGATTTTTTATTTGTCCTCTACATATACTAGCTACATCGGAGCAGTGGGCTGCAACCATGCGGCAACGGGGGAGCAGTGTGGGTTTAAGGGCCTTGCTCAAGGGGTACCTTTGAGGGGAAGGGTGGGGCGCAAGGTGTAGATCTGGGCAGGGGCCTGGTGGGGGTTCATGCCGTACCGCAGGGGGAGCTGGGATACCCCTCCACTGTACTCCCGGCGGAAGTAATCGGAGATGGCCTCGTCATACTGGGCGGTGTGAGTGAAAGCCTGAGGGACACAAACAGGACTTTTCTAATCCAAGCTACCAAACACCAGGGGGTGCAACACCAAACACCAGGGGGGTGTAACACCAAACACCAAACACCAGGGGGTGTAACACCAAACACCAGGGGGTGTAACACCAAACACCAAACACCAGGGGGTGTAACACCAAACACCAGGGGGGAGTAACACCAAACACCAGGGGGGAGTAACACCAAACACCAAACACCAGGGGGGTGTAACACCAAACACCAAACACCAGGGGGGTGTAACACCAAACACCAAACACCAGGGGGGTGTAACACCAAACGCCGAACACCAGGGGGGTGTAACACCAAACGCCGAACACCAGGGGGGTGTAACACCGAACACCAGGGGGGTGTAACACCGAACACCAGGGGGGTGTAACACCAAACACCAGGCGGGTGTAACACCAAACACCAGGCGGGTGTAACACCAAGCAGAGCTACTGAGTTGGTCGGATAAGTGCACCCTGGAGTAAACCCTGGACCAGGGACAGAGTTGCCAGGACTAGATTAAAATGCCCAAGGGGCGCTGAAAACTTGCATAGAAAATACGCAACCAAAGCTAGTGGTAGGGAAGGAGGGGGAGACGGCAAACTGGAGGGGTAAATAATGGCTCAAGTACCATAATCTGCAACTGCTCCTCTCTCAACTGTGCTGCCCAGCTGACAGACCAAAGAGGATCCGCTTTTCTGTGACCGTGGACTAGCTAGATAACAGCCCAATTTTCTACCCACACCGAAATCTAAAACGTATTCCAATTTAGCGTGACAACAATGATCCTGGCAACCTAGAGCATGGACAAACCTAGAGCAAAATTACAAAACAGTCTTGCTTTTATTTTACTCAGTGCAGTTACCCAGCTAACTCAGTAATCCTGCTTAGTGATACAGACCCCTGATCCTTTCAGATTTTAACTGCATTCAGTGTGGAAAAACACATCCTCCGTTTGCACAATAGCAATCTCCTCTTTGAGCTGATCCTATGAAAAATAACCATTTATGAAAAATAACCTGTAGCGTAGTGGTTAAGGTGCATGACTGGGACCCGAAAGGTCGGTGATTCAAATCCCGGTGTAGGCACAATAAGACCCGCACAGCCGTTGGGCCCTTGAGCAAGGCCCTTAACCCTGCATTGCTCCAGGGGAGGATTGTCTCCTGCTTAGTCTAATCAACTGTACGTCGCTCTGGATAAGAGCGTCTGCCAAGTGCCATTAATGTAATGTAATGTGTGCCACCCCCCTCTGGACCTGCCCGAAACATCACACCACAAAAAAAAGGGCAACTTGGGCTTCCTCACTCGCCCAAAACTAAGAGATGCTCTGCCCCAGCAAATGGCCATCACAGAGTAAAGTAATTTTACAGAAGCACATTTCTCTAAGTTTTGTTTATAAAATATATACTGATTCTTTACTTTTCTCTGTTCACTTTGGTTACATCTATTGTTAGCCATTGTTAGGTTTTTTTTTTATGTGTTCCATTGTAAAGAACTATACAAACAAACCTGCTTATTATTACAACCATCAGTACTACAACTACTGTTATTACTCCATAAAGATAGTGGAGTTAAAGAACAGCAAACAGGACTGGAACACAGACAGAACAGGTTGAACTTTATACACCAATGATGTCACAACACTTAACCTGCTGGACTCTACCTCGACTGCGTCTCTGAAGCAAACAGGCGCCATTGACTAAGCTTCTATCAACAGAACGGATCCTCTAAGTAATCGCAGACTTATTTATTCAGTCGTGGAAACCGCCTCTGTGACTTCAGAAAACATGCTACGAGGCCCAGAGGTGCATTCTTAGGTGTGGGGAAACACAAATTAAATTTAAATTGTAGCACTGGGAATTTAAAATCCTTGGAAAAGTCACTGGTGGTCTTCTTGGCATGAAACACAATAAACATTTTGCGAATTTAATTTGTTTGAAAATGCTTTCCCAGAAAACGCTGTTTTTATGGAAAATGGCTAAAAAATTAAAAAACTCACTGAAAGATTAACTGTGGATGTATTTTCAGAGAGCAGCCCAGAGCTATTTTTCAGTGTGTTTATTTACTGGCCTTGATTAACAATCACTTACATCAGAATCAGTTTTACTGCTAAGTATATTTAGTACCAAGCATTTGACCTTGTGGAGTGGTGCCGACAGCAGACAGACTAAATTAACAGACAAGATATCTGTGGAGGTCTTTTCTCGGTTGATGATTTATCAACTGACTGCTGGCCCAGGAGATGAGGCAAAGGGGGTCAGCAGTTCTAAACCTGCTCTGTCCACAGCATTGATGAATCTATACACGCATTTTAACAAGGAAACAAGAAGATTTAAACCTAGACCACTGTTTGAATGACATGCAGAAAAGGCAATGCATGTTTAATGTATGTTTAATGAAAAGAGGTCCTTTAAATTAGCTTTGAAGGGTTAATAACTTACCATACCATTTTACCATACCATTTTCATGAAACGCAGGGAGTATATCGGTGACTTTCAGGGCCAAGGTTAAATGAGCACACTGCAGTTGTCATGGTTACATTCAAGGCCAGGAATGCAGGAGTAGGCCCTCACTGTTCCAGTAACACAGTGTCACAGTTAAATGGAATCCTGTTGTTGCCATAGTAGCCTTTCAGCATGAGGTTACTGAATGCAGCAGTTGCTACGGTTACCTTCAGTGCCAGGGTTTTGCGAGTGTCCAGTGTGGTGTCCTTGTCGGACCCCTCCATCTCCGCAGCAATGAGGTCATAGTCGTCAGGGTCACACACGACGGTCACCCGAGCGTGGTTCTTTGCTGCCGCGCGAAGGAGAGTCACGCCACCTTGAAAAAGACAGACTCTTCACTCAATACTTTGAGAGACAGGCTAGAAATCAGGAACTGGATGCCAGTGTAGTCCAGACCACCGTTGAGCGGCTGAAGTTTAGTTTCTCATGCAGGGAAGAGTTACCGGAGAGCCAAAGAGGAACAACAGCAGGAGGGGCAGAAGAACTACGGCAAGTTCTCCAGTATGTTTGGAACAGCCCATCAGGCCATTTTCTTATAAAACCGCAGGTCACCTAAGAGAACTGAAGAGCCATTTTAAAGGTGGTCACAGCAAATACTGATTTCATTAAGCTTTACTGCCCTTCATAGAATTTTTTTTATTTTGAAATCATCTTCACTCTCTTTTTTGTTTGTTTTATTATTATAATATATATATATATATTTTTTTTTTACATGTGCCTAAGACTTTGGCACAGTATTGCATATACAGTGGTCAGCACACATGCTAAACTAGTCAGAGGACTGGCAGCACACAGAGAGTATAGACACTTGGAGCACCACTTGGGTTCTCCTAAAAGTGGCTAGCCTCCCGACTGGGGTTAACAGGGCCTAGATGTACATCTCCGTGACAACAAGGACGTCAAAGACGCTGTGGGTAGCCCTTCATCACAGCGTCACATCAACCCACTCACCGATATCAATCTTTTCCACAGCATCCGCCACCGTCACGTTCGGGGAAGAGATGGTCTTCACAAACGGGTACAGGTTACACACAACCACCCTGGTCAAACAACACAGCAAGTGAGGTGTCAGTGTGTCACAGTCCTTAAGACATTGAGACAAATAAAGAAAGCATATTCTTGAAACAGTACGCTGATCAGCTCAAATCAGTTCCAAATCAGTCTAAACCCACATGCGGATGTGTAGCAGACCTGGATCAAATGCCTCATCGTTTAGGATTCAAATACTTGTATATGCTTTACGGAGCTTGTCTGGTGTATTGGCACGTATGAAATACCCTGAAAAAGTGCAAACTCTGCCTTCTGGCCCTCTTGGTTGGTTCGATTGCACCAGGCAAGATCAAATCGAACACAGAAAACTATTTGAATCCAAAACAATTACACATTTGACCGAGGTCTGATCTGCAGCAGAAAGTAATTCCCTCAGTGTTTGGTGCAGAGCAGAGGCAGTCAGGTGACGTCAGGGAAAACAAAAATGGGCTAGTCATTCACTGCTCATTTTAGAGTCCACATGCATTTCATTTAAAATGATCCCAGACCTTCACACACCGGGGAGCTCACACACGCTGTAGACTTAGATATAGCAGCAGGCTCTTCATTATCTAGATTACATTAGACATGCATGATGCTCCTTACAATTCAGGCATTTAACTGTATCACTGCTAATCTAACTCATACCTCCGCTAGGTCACATGGGGTTTCATTTGGAGCGCTCATTCACAAATTAAACTTCTGAAAATTAATGTGGGGCTAAAACAAATGACAAACTGTGAAACCATGTATGATGTCAACAGTAAGCCTTTGAAGAGTAGGGTTTTTTTTTGTTTTTTTCTTCTTCAAAATTCTCAGTCCGAGTTCTATAACTCCACTGCTTTCATTACCAGTACTAATTGTTACATCAGCATTAGAGCATTCAGTTAAGAACATTCTTGTGGCATATTTGCAATCTCACACATTAGCGGGATAAAAGGAAGGAGATGAAGAGTGCCCTCGTTCTCCTCACCTGACCAGACTGAAGCCGAGTTTCTCCATGTCAGCGTTATCGGAGGGGGCGTGTCGGGCCAGAATTCCCCCGTGGACCGCAGGGTGCAAAGTCTTAACTCGACCCCCCAACATCTCTGGAAAACCTGTCAATTCTGACACATCCCTAAGGAGCAGAGTGCCAGAAAGCCATTATATGTGTGAGAGCACACACTCACCAGCAAGCCTTCAATCTGACACAGATATTCCTTTTGTGTGAAATTTGATGTCCTGACAGTGACGACTGTGAATCCAGGTGTACACTCACATGCACACAGTGGACGGAAACTGCAGCTTAGTCCAACATTGATTACTGCACTATTCATTATTGACAATACGCCTGGCAAACAGTCGACTCAATCGACTGGCAAGAAAGCGGGAGGAGGCTGCGATCGATGAATATAGTTTTTAACTCTTGCAGTGAAAGTTTTAAAAACTGAATAGATGAAAGAAGAGAGATGTGTACCTAACGGATAGCCCGGCATCCCGGAGCGCTTTGGCGGTGCCCCCAGAGGCAACGAGGGACAGCCCCACAGACACCAAACGCTTGGCAAACTCGAGTAGACCCGTTTTATCGGACACACTCAGTAGTGCTGTATGAGAAACAATACAAAAACAAAGGCAGTAACATCAATTGTCATGCATAATTTGCTAATCTGAAACATGTTATGAACTAAAAGCTAAATTACACGGGTAGCACGGCCAGTATTGTCTAATCGAAACCACCTGCACCTCCATCTGCATAAAACCAACGGGCCATGTAAAAGTGGTGATATTATGTAGCATCTGAATCGGCCAAGTGTGACAGACTCAGCAAGTCAGCACGGCCAAAAACAGCACGTTTGCAACATACTTTCAACAAATATGACTAACTAGCTACAGCAAAGATAAGGCGATTCTGAAAACGAAGAAAGTGTACAATTTGTCCCCGAATAGCAAAAATGTTATTTCTGAAGATAAAACGGCATGTGAGTAGCCTACTTTATACATCACCACAGTAACTTAGTTCCGGGGTCTGAGCCAACGTGTGTGCAGAAAGAATATGACAACTCTGGAACGAATAATTAACTCAAAATTTTACCAAAACACACCGGTAACAATGTTCACTTTCTATAGCATTTAAAAACGAGAGCTAACGTTATCGCACGACCTTTCCCGCGGAAATCAGTGTCTCTATTATTTTAACAGAAGATGACTTTGCGAGAAAATATAGCCTGCAGTAGCTCATGTCATACAGAAATGTACTCGTGCATCTACGGCGCTGATGCTTGCTAACCAGCTAGCATTTTAGCTTGCATAAAGTGAAGTTGATCGAGACCCCAGTGTCACTATTCGCACGATCCTAGTGTAACATTTGATGATGCAGGTCGCATAAGATAACGTTAACATATCACCAGAAAAGTTTACTAGAAGGCAGGCTAAAGAACTAACGTTCCACGAAAACATCATAGCACGTGTTCTGATTTCTAATACACGTATAAAATGACATAGTAGATACATTCAAGAAGTAATACAAATTGAAAACTAGCTACCAATTTCAGCACAAGCCATTATGCAGAAGTCTCCAGTTGCTTGAAGCCTTCTTAAAAAAAGGTTTCTCCGACAAAGTGAAAACACGTGGGTGGCTGTGTGTGTATTGCGCAAAAGTTTTATATTACAAATTGCATGATGGGAAGTTCAGGATTTTGATTACCGCCCTGTCTTCCACAATTCCCACTTATCCGCAAACTTTTGGATGCTGGGAGGTGAAGTCCACATCGACCGCCACCTGTATGAGCGCCATTTGACTTTTTTTTTTGGCCACGATATGACAAATTTAAAGCTTTGAAAATGTAGTAGCGATTTTCTAGGCTGTTTATTATTATCAACTGTAGGTTATATCTTGCTCGTCGGTTATGATCAGCCCGCAAAAATACAGAGTTGAACATTGCCACTAAGAACAAACTCAAAAATGAAGAAAATGGTGGATTCTCGTTACTTTCATTCTGTTTTCTGGCACCGAACCCATTCTGCAAGAAAATAGACCCCACTACTTCCGCCATTATATACTGCTCGGTTATCACTGGAATCCTGTGTCTACATTTTTTTAAAGCCTACGAAGCGTTGTGAAGACAAAATGAGAGAGAAACTGGGATTGCGGGTTGTGCGAGGGGAAAACTTTGAAATGCATTCAACTGCGCTTTAAAAAAAAATCGACTCTGAAATGCACAAGCTTATTTTGCACACGGGTGTCGTGCATCTCGAGGTATTACATTTTGATTTGATTTGTTTTGATATCTTTATTTCGAACATGTAAAATAGTAACAAAACAGAAACAGTAGTTCAAAACAGATGACCTTAAGCTTAAACCTATGTACATGTGTTGAAAGGAGTAGGAAGAAGTAGCACTTATGTACTCCTACCCCTTTCAATAAAACATGCTTATATGTCAAATATCAAGTAGGTTACAGAAGTGGTTCAGTGTGGAGAGGGTAGCCTGCACATCCTCTCCTTCGCCCTTGCGGCTGAATATCCTACGATGTCGACGACTCAGCTCTCCTCCGCACCTTTTCATGCTTTGTTATATTTACATTGTTCCAGAATTTGTGAGGTTACGTAGCTACATTCATTATCATAAAAATAGCTTTCACATCAGTTTACTCCGATGAGCTGGTTCGTGCCTTGCATGGCAGCCAATCGCCGTTGGTGTGTGAGTGTGTGTGTGAATGAGAAGCATCAATTGTACAGCGCTTTGGAAAAAGGCGCTATAGACATGCAGACCATTTACCAAGTGGAGTTGGTTGCTCAAGTGCACTGAATGCAGGCTGCCACCAGAGGGCGCACTGACATCAATTTATTCTCACTCAGTTTGCCATGATCCAGCGGTCATATTTCAATGAATAACACAGACAAATCCAATACAATATTGGTAATGTAATGTGTAATTATGTATATTGTATGGATGAATATTTTCTTTTGAGGAGGTATTGAGTGTGCTGTACATCAAGGCACTAAACTACTGTATCATGATTAAGTTGTACTGTGCATTTTGCCATTATCATAGACTGTTGTCAAGTGTGTACAGTGTCTGTGTACCCATTGAGACCATGTTCAATGCAGTGGTCTTCCAGAAAATGACAGGCACATTTGCCTTTACTCTACCACATCATACTGTTTATATGAACATGAACATTGTTTTTTACAGAATCTTTGCAAATTAATAAATACAAGCCCAGTGATTCCACCCATGAACAGAATTTCATTGGAAAAGAACACACACTGGACAAGATGAACCTTTCTGTTTTCTCTATTTTTATAAATAACTTTAATACAAGGAACGAGGACATTTGACTGGGAGACAAATGGGAACTGCATCAAAGCACACAGTATGCTTTCCCAGGTAATACAGTGAATGATCAGTATTCAGATAATTACTGATGTGCAGGACTCCTTTAGTTTATCTGGTGAATTTAAGCAAGTAATGCATTTATTTTTTCAGTTCCATAGATATCAGGACCATAGATATTACCATTGTTTTGATAAAATGAGAAAATGTACCACTTTCTTTCAAATGTATAGTTCAAAGTAAAAAACAAAACAAATCAGTTCAAATTATATTTGGTCCTGGTCCTCCTGTCATCTGTGTCACAATGTCCCAGCAGCTGACAATGTTCCAAACTGAGGCAAAAATGCAGTCTCTCTCCAGTGAATGGTCCTGTTCTTTTAAGAAGACCAAGGGCCTCCTCCCTGGTTCATTCCCATGCTTCGACACATCCTGGAGCTACAGATTCATCCCCCTCTCCTCAGAACTGCATACTCTAGCTCCATTTATGAGGACATTCCAGATTACCTGCTAGTGTAATACCTGAACTGTTACCATCTCAACCTATAGGCCAGTGGAGGATGGGCATCCCCAAATAGCCGGGTTCCTCTCAACATTTCTTCCCATCTGAGAGCTTTGAGGGGGTTTTTAGGGAGTTGTTTACCTCATAGGCTATTTGGGGGCTTAGGGCTGATGTGTTATATTCCCTTCTGTGTTACTCTGTAAAGTATCTTTGGGACAGTGCTGTGAAAAGCACTCTACAAATAAAATTGAACTGAACTGAGCTGAACTCACAACTCCACCACAATCCTCCTGCCCCCCCTGGCCTCCCCCATCCCCCCCTCAGAGTAAGGGTTGCGGGGGCAGTAGCGGAGGTCGTCCGGGGGCCGCAGGAAGTCTGGAGAGCGGGACGGCGAGCGCACATCTCTCACGGCGATGGCACACTTCCGCCGCCTGTCGTGTCCTTCCTCCTCTTCCTCCTCCTCCTCCTCTTCCTCGTCAGTGTGTCCAGGTCCGTGGGTTTGTCTGTGCGTGCTCAGAGTCTCCGACGCGGCCTGGTCTTTAGCCTTGCGGCTACGCTTCCACTTCATCCTCCGGTTCTGGAACCAGATCTTCACCTGCACAGGGATGGCAAAACGTCATTCAGTGTCAACATTACATTACATTACATTATTGGCATTTGGCAGACGCTCTTATCCAGAGCGACATACAACAAAGTGCATACCCATAACCAGGGCTAAGTGCGCAGAAAGACCCTAGAGGGAAGTACAATTTCAATTGCTACCCGTACAACAGAGATAAGGACCAGGGCCTATTTATATATATATATATTTTTTTGAACAAACAAACGAATGAACAAACAACAAAGCAAAAGTGACCAAACTTAACTATCCAAATACTGCTTACCTAGCCAACTAAAAATACCAAAATACCACAAAGTAAATCACAAAGACAACAATTAAGGATCACAGGGAGGTAGGGAGGGATGGGAACAGGACAGGATGTTCAGAGTGGATGGGCCTGTCCTTTACAGCAGCCGCCTCCAAGTCACGGTCGAACAGTGTAAATGCACCTCCACCCAAACACACGCACACACAAACATGCACGCACGCACACACTCTGTCCTCGCTATGTACACTGTAAATAACATGACGTGTATTAATAATCATCCTCAGATATGGTGCTCAAAAGCCCTGGGTCTGGTTCCCCTGCTCTGGGAGACCCGAGGAAGGTCAGGTCTCCCAGACAGGACTGAAATGTTGTCCTTCTACTAGTGCGCATATCACAAATTAAAAGGTGGGTTTACAATCGTGGGGAGGGCGGGCAGACTCCCCCCCACCCCCCTTATGCCGGGGCCGGGGCTCACCTGGGTCTCGGTGAGCATCAGAGAGCTGGCCACCTCGAAGCGCTTGGGGCGCGACAGGTACTTGTTGAGTTTGAATTGGTTCTCCAGCTCCAGGAGCTGTTGACTGGTGAAGGCAGTTCGAGGCCTGCGACACTTTCCCATGAACCCTGCCTGGGGACCAGCTGGAGGGGAAACAAAAAAACAGATCAGATAAGAGGCATAAATCAGAGCTGGCCAACCCTGTTCCTCTACTCTCCTGTAGGTTTTCACTCCCTCACAGCTGGAGTCAACTGCACTCGTAAATCGCTTTGGATTAAAACCGATGAGAAAAATGTAAATGTAAAATGCCAACCGTCTCTGTTACATGCAGCACAATTTCAGATGGTGGTTCTCTTTGAAGAGTGACAGCAGGTTGCCATATATGCAATAAGGGTCAGAGAATGCCACACAAGCTAAGGCGGTGTGTTGTCATAACTCATAAATACATTGTATTTTACAGACCAGGCTTTGCTTGACCTTTGGCTCGACAGTCAGGAACATCATGCGTATTTGTAAAACTGGGTGGTTTTTTTAGAAAATGGAGATTAGGCTACTGCAAATTTACAATGAATCTTCATGAGCCGCTCAGCATATATAAACCGCTGGTCTGTTGAAGAGACCAAATATGATTTTTATTTTATTTTATTTTTTATGTTTTCTTTTGTGGAACAATTTTATTTTGTTCTAATTTCCACGGTCTTCTATTTCAAGAAGGAATTAAAGGATTCATATACTATAGGTTTTTCTACTCTTCGACAGGTTACCGGATTAAAGTGTTCGCAAATGTATTCAGCAGGCTACACTATCAGTTGCTCAGTTACTTACACATGTATTCGAGCACGCGTGGCATCATCCCAGTGCCGATCCAGTGGTCCAGCGGCAAGAAGCCAGACATTCCCGCTATCATATGGTGTTCCCGTGTTGCCTGCATAAGGTGCGCGAATCCTGGGTAGAATGGATGCTGGAT
Source organism: Conger conger (assembly GCF_963514075.1). NCBI lineage: Eukaryota > Metazoa > Chordata > Actinopteri > Anguilliformes > Congridae > Conger > Conger conger. The sequence goes on along the minus strand of NC_083762.1, from coordinate 12,943,766 downwards.
GTCTCCGTGGGCGGTTACGGGGTACAGATGTGGTGAGTACATCGCCCCATGAGGCGCCAGGCCTTCGCGTGGATGGTTCTGCAAACCTGATTTGAGGTCAAGTTCGGTCGATAGCTGACCGGCGCCAGGAGTCCCGTGAGGCGATGGAATCCCCGGGCGCCTGCATGACACGGGGCTGACGACGGGGCTGTCAGGGTTCAGTCTTGGAGAGAGCTCCCTTTTCCACTGCGATTCATCCGCCAGTAGAGCATCAATTCTAAAGTTTTTAGATTTCTCCATAGCAGCGCCCAGACAGTTGTAATTCCCTCCGTGGTTTGTAGAATAGTCACTCACGCAAAATATCTCGCATGTATAACTATGCTAGCCTTTACTTGATTAAAAAATGAGCGCCAAGTCAAAACAATCTGCCTTGCACCTGTAGTTTATTGACGATACTTTCACGATATGGCTGTAAATAGCCCACAGCTCCTCCCAAAAAAATAGTTTCAAAACACATTCATAAATGGTTATATCCTCCAGTTGAGAAACGAGCTGGCAAGTGTTCAACGTAAGAAGGTGTTTTTGTCATCTAGCTATGTGCAATGGCACACTCGCAAATTTCTCAACCCACTGGTTAGGACGTTCTGTTCATTTTGCGGTATCGTGAACATATTTATTGTACTACGCGTGTATGCTAACTCTAATTTGCCCAGTTTAGCATCCAGGTCCTTGAGGGCATATGACAACTTCATCCGCTTCGTCGATTCTTTAAACGTCGCTCTGTTATTCCCCTCCCCTTCGCATTGTCCGTGCCTTGATTGGTTGGTCTATCGACCTGTCCCCTTGAGACATTTTCAATTAAATAATTACGCATCTGCTCCCCTTGCTAAACGCCAGGCAATTCAGCCAGGCCATTAACGACCCCCTTTTAAATTCACACAAACATGAATGCCCGGTCCTCAATTAGAATTAGAATTAACTTAAATTATATTTCGCATAAATAATAAACGAATGCAGTAGTCTAGCCGATTTATCGGCCCTTATACAGAAAAAAAAATCCCTCACTTCTACAGTACATGACTATACGTCATCTTCATTAGATAGATTGTATTGTGTTAAAAAAACAAAAAACATATTGTGAGAGATGAGAGAGACTATGAGAGCTGAGGTTTGCGTTTTTCTTTTTCTTTTTTGCAACAAGCTACATATAAGCTATTATTGGATCTTTAAATGTAGTCTCGACCTATTTAATAAATGGCACCTGAGAACGATTACAGTCATGCAATTAGGTTTTTATTTGACTGGATACAAATTGTGTGGCCCCAAACAACTGCACCAAGTGTTTTGAACCACAAAGCCCACTTTTCTTAGATTGCACCACTCTTTCAGTGATAAATGTTTCCCGGTGCATCTCACTACATAGCGCGAGATCAGGCTGCAGCTTTTACCAACAGTTAAAGGTCTGCTAGCATATTGCATATTTCTCAATTTAAATGACTTGCAGAACGCGTTGCACAAATCAACCAAAAAATATTGTAAATAAATAAACAGCCTATCAGCTGTTACGCCCAAAGAAAAACATGAAAAGGTATACCCCTAGAGCAGGGGTCGGCAACCCTGGTCCTGGAGAGCCGCAGGGTGTGCTGGTTTTTGTTTTCGCCTTAATACCAGCAACTGATTCATACCCAAGAAACCAGGTGAGGCGAGTTAACTGTGTAATCCACTGCTTTAATCGATCAGTTAAGTGCTGAGTAACGACAAAAGCCAGCACACCCTGCGGCTCTCCAGGACCAGGGTTGCCGACCCCTGCCCTAGAGTTTCACACATCGACTCAGAGCGGGTCACTGCATACACGGTTCAAATGCAGTCACACAGCTAACGAGCGTCTCGTTCCCTCACCTCACTGAGGTGCGCGCACAGGTCGTCCCCCGGTGAGGTCTCGCCTTGTACCATAAAGTCAAATGTTTATCAGTTCATTCTCAGGCCGTAAACTTTAGTGCCCATAAGAGTCGTAAGAAGATGAAAGAGTTCGCCGTCAATTACGGGTACATTTTTCACCCATTATCACAGTGTTTAGCCGATCTGCTGCTAATTACTGATTGACTTTCCAAGGGCTCAGTTTTTGTTCTACTAATCTTTGTCCAAGTCATCATGTTATTTACACACAGTCTGGTGCAGAGTAGCTGCCCTGGGAACTGCATTTTGGCCTTCGCAGGACGCAACCATCAAATGCAAATTGACAATAACTTGTTATGCTTTGTACTTTATTGTACGTCGATCTGGATAAGAGCTTTTGCTAAATGACTATAGTGTAATCTATAATGTTCTGTAAAGTATCTTTTGTCAAGTCAGCTATACAGTACATTTGCTTTGAAATTAAATTAAATTGAAATGTCCTCATCTGTTTATGCCATATTCACTGATATTCAGCCACACCCTTTGACACTTAGAGGTATCAAACTCAGTGCCCTGTGTATGCTGGTTTTTATTCCACCCTCAGATCTTGATTATGTACAGTAATTAGCTCAATTATCTGCTGAATTTGGGCTGTAGGTTTGCACATTAGGTGAAATGTGTTATTTGTGTTAACAACTGTTGTTCATATTCTGTGTTTTAATTCAGTTAAATGCATAATGATTAATAGGAATCAATTACACGGCCCAGCGTCTCCATGGGAATGTATTTGGAAATGTTTGATAATCTAATTCAGTTGAAACAGAGATAATTTGTGATGATAGATTGGATCTCCATTGATGAGTTTAGGGGGTCCTTGTAAGTTCCAGCCTGTGGACAGTGAAGACAAAGGATCCCCCAGGAAATGCATTGTTGACACTTTGTATACAGATAAGCATTAACAATGTTTACCTCATATTGGTGCATTCCTTGTTAACTTAACTTTTATTGATATTGTTACTCTGGTATAGTAAATTTGATCTTATTTCTGATCATTTCGCAGTGGACCTTGGCTTCAACTTATTTGACAGGTAGAATGAACATGTTGATTGTTGGGTATCGTTACGTAAATGTACTATTGTACTATAGATGTGTTATTTAAGGCACAATGTTAAATATTGTTAAATATTCGCACCCTGGTTATCCCTGATTATGGGTATGCACTTTGCACATCGCTCTGGATAAGAGCGTCTGTAAAATGCCATTAATGTAATGTAATGTAAATCACAAGCATGTTGACATAAAGTACTAGATAAGGTCTTTAAAAAAATAATGGAAAATACTACTTGAAATTGTTCCCACTAAAAGGAAGTGAATTAAGGTGATGTAAAGGTATTGTAAGGTCAAATTAATTAACTATCTATACAAATAAATATTGCCAATGCTGGATAAAGCTGACTTATTTTCATGTTGCTGATGTTTTTTCTCTTAAAGAACACCAATTCAACTGAGGCCAATTCAACTGACCTTCCAGACAAACACAACCCACTGGGAGGTTTATGAGACTTTTAAAGAGAATTTTACAACATTGCAAGTCACTGTCCTGCACAAGAGACCCATTGTGTGTGGCTGCACTGATCACAGGTAATCACTCCTTATCAAAGAGCATAATTACTCTCACCCAGCTATCCACCATCTTTAAACTGCACATAATCTCTTCTCCGCGTCATAAAAACTCAATTCAAACAGTAGAATGAGCAAACCGATTCAACTCTCTAATGTTCTGATTGAACTTTGTTCTCAGAAACCATATTAAATGTTTTTACATTTGTATATTCAGTATTTGTATATGTTTGTGGCTGTGTGTGTGTGAGAGTATGAGAGAGAGAGAGGGAGAGAGAGGTTTAGGTGTAAAACTTCCATATGAGAAACTTGTTAAATTTCGAGTTTATGAAACAACAAATGAGCTACAGGTGGACTATCAGTCTCCACAGTGGAACACTGCCAGGGTCTGACAAAGCTACTTAGACAAATGATTAACGAGACGCAGCAGCACCCCATAACCCGCATTCTTCATGATACAAAGACGTCATCAGATGTCTAATTGCCCCCACACACACACACACACACTGAAAACGGCAGTAACAACAGAAGACAAGTGCGCAGATGCTCAACAAGTCTCCAGGACAGGGCCCTGGGGACGGCCGAGCCTTGGAGTGTTCATCACTCACACTGCAGACTGTAAGGGAGACGTCCAGCTGCTATTCATACACAAATGTACACCGTGACAAAGCTGCTGTACTTTCCCCAGCTTTCTGTTAACTGTGCTGTGGTCACTTTTTACATACTCTACCTACTTACATTACAGTGTGTTGGTGAAGAGATGTGCGTCCGATCAGACGGGACAGTCCCACGAGGTTGTGTCACCCTTCTCTCTACCTGGCCTGGTATTCACAAATTTGGCTTTCGATGCGGTGAAAATGTTGTGATTACGGGAGTGTTCATGGTCTCTGTTGTCATGTGTTGTCATGGCTTTGTACCTCCTTATGTTTTACACAGTTTTTTTTTCTGAGAAATACAACTCATTTGCACCAACTGGGGAGAAGGAGTTCTAAGAGTTGTATGAGTGCCTTCCTCATACTTTCAGCAGTAGTCATTCTTTCTCTGATATAGAGCTGAGCGGCCAGACGCCGGGCGCCCGGAAGCTGACCTGTCCCAGAGGTGTTGGAGTTTAGGGAAAGCGACACCAGGCACAAAGACAGTGCTTCTGAACAACACCATCCTCTCCCACCTGAAATCCCAGATAACAAACGTTACAATCTCTGAGAGGGCCCGGGAACAATGGTCCACCGGTCCGAGGGTGATCAAGCCCAACGACCCCATTGTCATGCCATCCTCCTCTCCTCGTGTGCTCATGTTCTTCTGAATGAGGGCGGAGTATTGAAAACTTCCTAACCGTGCGTAGATGGGGGGGGCACGGGGAGGGCATGTGGGGGGGGGGGGCAAGGTTGACCTCTGCAGGACTTTGATTAACGATGACCGTGAGAGTGAGATGTCAGGACAATGCGGGGGGGGGGGGGGGGGGGCAGGAGGGGAACGTGCCAGCTGTGGGGGGAAGGGGTGAGCGTTCGGTAATCACAACCCCCCCCCCCCCCCCTAAATCTCACCCCTCTGAATAACACCAGGCTTACACAAATGACACAGAGACAGAGCATTAAGAGGATAATTAGAAATGGAGAGCTGTTGTACACATCTGTTGCTCCAGGACAATGAGGGACAAGTTAAAGTTCTCACACCGCAGTCTGTTAGAGGCAGACTATGTGGGTGGTGCGTGCTCTGTGCTGCTACATAATGCGTATGGAGACAACTTAGTTGTATGCCCCATGCACTTGATATTGTTGATTTTGTATTTGCAAGCACATATTCTCTTATTTTAGATATTAAGCAAGCCAGTCCTCCGACGTTCTTGAAATCAGACAATGTTTTTGTTGTTCAGTATTAGTTCATAGAAAAGGGTGAGCTAAATTGAAATTAGCTGACTGTTTGTGAGAGAGATTCCTCTTTGTAATCTTGTCACTAGTTTGGCTACTAAGATAACTATAGCTTTAGAGGATGTTTGCAGTTCAGTTTGGGTTTAAACCTGTGTATGTTTCAGGAACCAGGGTCTTGTGTTCAGGATGCTTTGGATTGTAGATATTGTCTTGACGTCCTCCACTCGAATAAGCATTGTCACATACTGAGGACAGGACAGTTATTACATTTCCTCTATGGGACAATTTAAATTTAGCGTATAAGATGACTAAGCCTACATGTAAAACGCCCAGGTCCTGATGCAGTTCCACTTGCCCCATGCCTGTGAACTGCCTGTTTTCTCAAAGTGAAATCACTCCCGTTGGGTTATGTGCACTGTGGCTATGAACCCTTTGAAGAGTAGGTTTTGTTCAACCCTTAAAGCAGTGCTCTCAAACTGTGTGTACGCTGCTTCTTACTCCAGCCTCAGATCTTCATTATATAATCGCTTCAATTTTCTGTTGAATTAGGGCTGCAGGTTTGCACATTGTATATACCGTTTATGATGAAACGTGTTGTCTGTGTTGTAACGACTGTTGTTTATGTATATTCTGCGTTTTATTGCCATTAATGCATATGACTGAATAAGTATTCGGAATGAATTAATTTACATGGCCCTCCGTGGCAACAAGTTTGAGACCATTGCCTTAAAGGGCTAAACAGTACCCTGGTGTAAATTAAACAAATGACCAGCTGTTTCAAAACCTAGCTTGAGCTTGTCAAACCATGTTACAGTATGGAGCTGGTCTGAACTGATCAACCAGATACCAGCTGTTTCAAAACCTAGCTTGAGCCGGTCAAACCGTGTTACAGTATTGACCTGGTCTGAACTGATCAACTACATACCAGCTGTTTTAAAACCTAGCTTGAGCTGGTCAAACCATGTTACAGCATGGAGCTGGTCTGAACTGAGCGACCAGCTACCAGCTGTTTAAAAAATTAGATTGAGTTGATTTTCTAAGCACGGTATGGCAAGGGGGACCAGCTGTGTAGGGAGAAGCAGTGCATATCTGCACTGGCAAGAACCCGTTACCAACTGCCCGAGACTGGGCCTAGCCTGCACAGATGGGCAGACAGCAGTTGCTGGTTGCGTCTCCACTCTCCCCCTCCTCTCCCATTGACATGATAATGGGTACAAATTGATGAAGACATTTTGCTTGCTTTCTGACACAATGCATAAACAACCCCACCACCCACTTGCAGACATTAATCACCAGGCACCGCCTCCTCCCCGTTGACAGCTCGCCGTCGAGTCTAATCAGTTAATTTTACCTCCCTCGGACAGGCTCACGTGGCTAGCCGCTAACGGTGAAATCCCCCTTCATCCTTAACAACTCATTTTGTGCTCACTGCACACCAGCAGTCTGCACACAAAGAAACAAAATGGATGCTCTCTAATTTGTAGGTAAACAGTGAGCACTATAGCTAAATATCCTGTTCTCGTCATTCTATTATGTCATGTTGAAAACTGCATTGGAGATGTCAGAATTTATTTATTTGAATAAACAGAATATAAAATAAAACTCTGGTTCTTCTGTGATAATGTACTACACTATTGTGTTATAGTATATTTATAAAAGTAATACATCATTCTTTTCAAAAAACATTTTTCTGTATTTTTTAATTTTTTTTTTTTTACTTCCTGAAATTATAAAAAGTGTGATTTGTATAAGAGCATTCCTAAAAATCTTGCTCATGCCAACTGAGTACTGTACTCTTGGGCTGTGGTCATGCAGTGCAGTTTAACAAGTTACATACTTATTACATTTATTTTGTGTATTGCCTGATATACAATGGATGTATTCTTCCTCTTAACTGAAGTTGAAGATAAAGTGCTAACATAAAAAAAGAATGATAAAGCAGAAAAAAAATACTTAAACGATGTTCTAAAGTGCTGCCATTGAAAACCCCCCAGATTAGATATTTCAGTTTTATTTTAACTGCCTCTCTGGGTCACGTTTTCAACCAGCATTCGTGCTCTTACTGAACTGACAAATTGGATCTCTTTTCCAAGCTGTCAGCATCGCGGAAAGAGACGGCACCACATGATTCGCAAAGTGTTGAACGGTGGTCATTGTCGCTGCATGGCTGTCTCCCCCTAGTGGAGGTACTATTTTGACTTGAAATTAAGTACTGCGGCGGCACGGATGGTGCAGTGGGTAGCACTGCCGCCTCACAGCAAGGAGGTCCTGGGTTCGAATCCCCGTCGGCCGGGGCCTCTCTGTGCAGAGTTTGCATGTTCTCCCCGTGTCTGCGTGGGTTTCCTCCGGGTACTCCGGTTTCCTCCCACAGTCCAAAGACATGCACGTTAGGCTGATTGGAGAGTCTAAATTGCCCATAGGTATGAGTGTGTGAGTGAATGGTGTGTGTGCCCTGCGATGGACTGGCGACCTGTCCAGGGTGTATTCCTGCCTTTCGCCCAATGTATGCTGGGATAGGCTCCAGCCCCCCTGCGACCCTGTTCAGGATAAGCGGGTTAAGATAATGGATGGATGGATTAAGTACTGCATGTGGAAAACTCAGAAGGTCAATTTAGATCAAGTGATACATATTTCTATAAATATACTCTCACGAGCACTTTATTAGGAACATTTTTACTTTATTTACTTTATTTTACTTATTCATGTAATTATCTAATCAGCCAATTGTGTGCCTGCAGTGCAATGCATTCTATCATGTAGATACGGGTAAGGAGCTTCAGTTAATGTTCACATTACATTACATTACTGGCATTTGGCAGACGCTCTTATCCAGAGCGACGTACAGTTGATTAGACTAAGCAGGAGACAATCCTCCCCTGGAGCAATGCAGGGTTAAGGGCCCAGTCATGTCCCAGTCATTTACCTTAACCACTACGCTACAGGCCACCCACATCAACCAGCAGGGTGGTTTGAGTATCTCAGAAACTGTTGATCTCCTGGGATTTTCATGCTCACTAGTCTCTAGAGTTTGCGAAGAGGTGCAAAATAAATAAATAAATAAATCCAGTGAGCAGCAGTTGTGCAGACGGAAATGCCTTGTTGAGAGACGTCAGAAGAGAATGGCCAGACAGGTCAAAGCTGACAGGAAGGTGACATTACCTTCGCACATTACAACAGTGGTATGCTGAAGTGCATCTCTGAACACACAATGTAACTCATAACTCTAAGTGGATAGGCTACAGCAAAGTAAAAAAAATAAGTCTAATAAATACCTAATAAAATGTTTGGTGAGTGTACATGATGTGGAAAAATTGTTTGCCTAGAAATACATAATAATACATTTTTAAATGCTGAATGCTTTCATAATGCAGGCTGAACAAGTAAAAATATTCCACTGTGCTAGTACAAGTTGTTCAGTGGCGGTAAATACAAAATAATTCTGTTAAATTTTGATATGAACAAATAAATGTTAACTAATTAATGAATGGAATTTGTGTGTCTGCCTCAGATGATTATAGGCGTTTATTTGTAAATAGGTTGCCTAATGAACACATGTACTATCTTCCTGAATAAATATGCACATTCTATTTGCCTAATTCATGAATCAATCAAGCAATCATGCATAAACAAATCATGTTGAATATGTTTCTGCACAAAATAAAGAAAGAAATAAATGCAAGGTATGGCAACGTATATTCAGAGACGTTGTTTATTAAGCATGTTTGGCAGTCACTGTTAGTCTGCGACAAGGAATGAGGTCAGACACTGGATATTTACAGTAGTCGCCTTGAAGGTGAGAAGAAAACATGAATGCAAAAATATCTACAAAAATGATGGACATAATTTAACTTGAATTGGCCGAAACGTTTTCTTTGGATTCACCGGCTCGGCTCTGGCTAATACTCCTCTCCCTCCTCATCCTCTTCAAAGGAGTCGATGCCCACTTCTTCATAGTCCTTCTCCAGGGCGGCCATGTCTTCTCTGGCTTCAGAGAACTCTCCCTCCTCCATGCCCTCCCCCACGTACCAGTGGACGAAGGCACGCTTGGCGTACATCAGGTCAAACTTGTGGTCCAGACGGGCCCAGGCCTCGGCGATGGCGGTGGTGTTGCTCAGCATGCACACGGCCCTCTGCACCTTGGCCAGGTCTCCCCCGGGCACCACGGTGGGGGGCTGGTAGTTGATGCCCACCTTGAAGCCAGTGGGACACCAGTCCACAAACTGGATGGTGCGTTTGGTCTTGATGGCGGCGATGGCTACGTTGACGTCTTTGGGCACCACATCACCACGATACAGCAGGCAGCAGGCCATGTACTTGCCATGACGGGGGTCGCATTTCACCATCTGATTGGCTGGCTCGAAGCAGGAGTTGGTGATCTCGGCCACGGAGAGCTGCTCGTGGTAAGCCTTCTCAGCGGAGATTACTGGGGCATAGGTGGCCAGTGGGAAGTGGATGCGGGGGTAGGGCACCAAGTTGGTCTGGAACTCGGTCAGGTCCACGTTCAGCGCCCCATCGAAGCGCAGGGAGGCAGTGATGGAGGAGACAATCTGGCTGATGAGCCTGTTGAGGTTGGTGTAGGACGGCCGCTCGATGTCCAGGTTCCTGCGGCAGATGTCGTAGATGGCCTCGTTGTCGACCATGAAGGCGCAGTCGGAGTGCTCCAGGGTGGTGTGGGTGGTCAGGATGGAGTTGTAGGGCTCCACCACAGCTGTGGACACCTGGGGGGCTGGGTAAATGGCAAACTCAAGCTTGGACTTCTTGCCAAAGTCGACGGAGAGGCGTTCCATCAGCAGGGAGGTGAACCCAGAACCAGTACCACCTCCAAAGCTGTGGAAGACCAGGAAACCTTGGAGTCCAGTGCACTGGTCTGCCTGAGGAAGACAAGAAGATAACCTTATCAGCACTCATCCATTCAACCCTGTTGGCATTGCTCTATTTGCAAAGGACACAATACCTTCCTTAAGACAGGTCACCTGAGAGAGGATTTCATGAAACCATGCCCTTGAGTTTTTATTCATTTTACATTCACAGCGATCACGCTTTTGTGGTTTTTACCAGCTTGCGTATCCGGTCCAGAACTGAATCGATGATCTCCTTGCCGATGGTGTAGTGCCCACGGGCGTAGTTGTTGGCAGCGTCCTCCTTGCCCGAGATGAGCTGCTCAGGGTGGAACAGCTGGCGGTAGGTGCCTGTGCGCACCTCGTCTGGGGGCAAAGGGTCCAATTAAAATTTCCAACTATACTGTGATAAACAATTAGTTAACATCAGACCAGCTGCTGATACTGTATGTAGGGACATACACGATTTGACGCGTCTTTCTTGCTTACAACTGTTAATCAGTGGACTGTTTTTTCAAAGGCTGAGCTTATCACTCTCACAGAAGTCAATACAGTTGCGTTGTGGACTCCGTTATTCACTTGAGTCAGGACAATTTTTAAGACAATGCATTTATAGTTATCGGAATAGTTATCGGAATCGGTATCATCGGTATCGTTATTGAGGTGGACGGGCCTTTACTCTGTGATGAAAGGCAGATCCCTGTCACAGAACCGGACTGGGTGGCATGGATCTGCAGTTCCCTCGGACTCACCAATGACCGTGGGCTCCAGGTCGACGAAGATGGCACGGGGCACGTACTTGCCCGCTCCAGTCTCACTGAAAAAGGTTGTGAAGGAATCATCGTGCCCCCCCACCGGCTTCTGGCTGGGCATCTGCCCGTCCGGCTGGATGCCGTGCTCCAGGCAGTATAACTCCCAGCAGGTGTTCCCCATCTGGACACCCGCTTGCCCAACGTGGACCGAGATACATTCACGCTGTTGGGAGAACGATGCTACGTATTAGCAATGCTACATAATGAAGAGAACCGGTCATTCAGCCCAACAATGCTCACAATGCTGAGACTCAAGACTGGTCTGCTGTAGAGAACTGCAGGTGGGTTTTCAATAGCGGGCCCATGGACCCCTGGGGGTCCTTGAAGGTACTGCAGGAAATTCCTAGCCAGACAGTTTTCTGAATAGTTTTTCAAATAAGCCTTTTCAAGCATTGGATGCTTTTCAGCTTGGCTGGGGGTCTGATCTGGGGATCAGAAAAGGCTGGCAACCTTGAGGTTAGATCACCAACATGTAGAGCGGCAACCTTGAGGTTAGATCACCAACATGTAGAGCGGCAACCTTGAGGTTAGATCACCAACATGTAGAGCGGCAACCTTGAGGTTAGATCACCAACATGTAGAGCGGATTAATGTCCACAGGGCTTGTGGACAGGACATAATTGAGATCAAACTCTATTCCATGAATGATAGCTACCCTTTTACAAGAAAGGTTTTCTGCACACTGCATTTATTTGTACTAAATCACAAAACTGAAGATTCAAAAGTAGGAACTAGACTCATCTCGTCTGTTGACACTCAATATCTCAATATGCTGTATGAAACTATGAATTCTAAGTATGAAAGTTTTGCTCTATGCAGGATAGTGTGTAGCCACTAATAGAAAATCACAATTCACACATCACATAATTTGGAAAGACGTGTGCATAAACATTTATTGATGTTTCAAAAGCCAATTATGTTTTTTTCTATATTTAAAGAAAGGTATTTTTACAAAACAAGTAACTTATAAATCCCCCACATTCAGACCATTTCTGTTGGTACCAACTTTAGGTTTGAAAAAAATTTTTATGCTGTAGGCTAGCTCTGAAATACTACACCCAGATCACTTATCAGACCAACCTGGCCAGAGAAAAGTACATATTTACTCTAGAAGTATTTACTCGACTTTCCAGCTGCAACGCAGCTAACCCCTCCCTGTGGTCCGAGCTCGTATCAACTCATCAGGGAGTATGTATGCAGCAAACGGGTTTGCCTGCGTGTTAGCATATCACAAACTGGTTCATCAGTGTGAGAGTAAGTATGTGACAAATTTGCGGGAGGAGCCCAAACTGGTTTTGTCATTGTGAGCTGGTAGACTGCATAGCAGTAGAGCTGATATGATCTACAGGTGTAAGGACCGCAGTGTAGTTTAATGAGAAGGGATCTGAGCTCGCCGTCCAGCGGCTGCAGGTTTGGCTACCACGGAGTATCCTTGCCCTTGCACCCTTGGCTTAACGTGAATTGCTTCAGTATGACTACAAAGCTGCATGACTGGATACTATGCAGAAAGTGAGGGCTTATCTCTGGGCTGGGTAAGAGCATCTTTAAATGCCAGAAATGTGACAAAACATGTGAGAAACCTGTTTATAACTGGAAGAGCAGTGTCATATGCAGAGCAGTAAAGGTCAGTTGAGACAGTCATATGTCGAAATGGCCCCAGTAATGATCATCGAGCATTTTAAATCCATCATGATGTGATTATATGCCATAGGGAGTGGAAGGGTGGAGAACTCTGAGCTGGAAATAGCCCCCACCTCTGAGGAGGTGCCCCAGTTCTGCATATATCAAGCACTGTGACCCAAAACTGCGACCACTTTCCCACAATCAGAGACTTTCTTTTATTTCTCCCTCTCTCGTGAGGACCAGGGACCTATTTTTACACGGCTCTGTCACAGCTGTTCCTGTCCCTCACAACCTAACAGGATTGGCTGATTACGAGGGAACATGTGATTTCCTAGTTTGGGCATGAGGGCCAAGTCAATTGGTAGCTATTTCCAGGAGTCACTGCCTGCTCTCTATAGAGTGCGTATGAGCCAGCCAGACCTCGCACAATGCAGAAGTCCATCCAGCAATCTAAACAAACATAAAACTGCAATGTCAGACCATGGACAGGAGGCCATTGCTTGCTTATTGCAGTAAGTCAGGTGCTCTCTCTATTAATGATTATCAGACACAAATGCTGTTAGCTTCAGCAGTTCCCCGCTGATTCCAGGCACTGTGGCTTGGCGAAGACGTCAGTATACTGGACCAGGCCTGTCTGAACTCCAACATCCTGTTCTGCCTGCAGGAGCGGAGCAGGGAACGCCCAAAATGCTAACCAACTGTCAAAGAATACAGCCCAGCCTAAGATATACTGCACTGCTCTAGATCTCACAACTACAGACCTCTAAACTACTCCTGTTCCTGATCTCAAAACTGTTTCATCCTGTTCAGAAACAGGAGTAGCTAACAGAGGGCATTGACATTAAAATATAAGTGTATCCCATATAAAACATTTACCAACATAATAATATAAAGAATTCTCTATTCATGTTGCAACGTATATGAATCTTTATGATTAATGGATCATAAATGTATTCTTGCTTTTGGTTAAAGGGGCAATTATCATCCACAGCACAGAGTGTGATTCAGCTCGGTTTAACTTGTGGGTCAACAAATTAGGTTAAATAACCAATCATCAGTCTACTGCATTACTTGAAAATAAGTCTATAACTGAAATGTAAATATGTGTTGTGCTATACTGCGTTGTCCATTATTTTCACCTTTATGCTTTACCTTAGATAACAGCCACAGTAATAGAGTTTTTAAGTCATTTTTAAATCTCTGGATACGTATGTATCACTATCACATCACTGGCATAGGCTTAGGTGGGCCAGAGAAGACAGTGGTCACCTAAATAGTGAGCCACCCATTTATCTCAGCTGCACTACCACGCCCAATTGTGCATGCCCACCAAGGTAGCACCTATATTTATGCAACAACTATATGAAATAGTTCTGTCTGTAATGCTACATAATGGTATAAGTACTGTCATTTGGGGAAATCGCGCCCCGTCTGGTAATTTAGTGAAACGCCATGTACCGAAAAGCAGCTTGCGATGCGTCAGGGCTGACATTAGAACTGCGATTAGAACAACTCTTGCGACAACTCTGCTGCATTGCACCGAGTGTCTTTCTGATGTTGCAATAAGTAATAATACCCATACATACATCGGTGCCATTGGTTATAACCCCCAATAAACTCTTATATTAATTATTTTAATAAGCTTTGGAGGTTGTCCATGTGAACTAGGACGGTATACAGCCTGTCGCTGCGTTTATTTCGGAAATAGCCAACCGCGACTCGTGTTCCCGCACATTTTGGCTTCGCGCCTTAATATATTTCGTATACATTATTACAAGGTAAGGAACTTCAAATAAACAACCACCACTGACATCGGAAAACGTAACAATACATTTTAGAATGGTTAGAATTACATATAAGGACGGAGCTATTTAACGCAGTGCATAAATAATAAAGCTAAGATTTCTGAGAGAAAAAAACGACTCACCATTTTGCTTCTGTGCTGGTATTTCCCAAAAAGTAAAAAAATATAAGGTTTAAAAGCGAAAAGTGTTGTTCAGTTGAACTCCTCACAGTACACCTTCAATGTGGTCTCCGTGAGCTAGTTGTACCAGGTCGTCGGTTCTGCTTTAGGTTATATACTGCACCGAGCAGAATTGCGAAGGAGGGGCGCTATCGACACTCTCGCGCACGCACGGCGTAATGGTACTAGCGGATACTGAAGACTTTTCCGCAGCAAAAACTACAACATTAATTTGAGATACGCAGTATTGAAAAGTGCGATGCTAACAGACGAAAATGTATGTCATTGTGTTTCTTTACATAAAAGCTAGATCTGTATAAGATATCATATCGCAATAAATGACAAACTATATTCAACAAAATACATTATCATGCCAAGTTACAGGTAATTACTATCTGTGCACAAACAAAAAATCTGAGCAAGAATTTGATATAATATTTCAGCCTGGAGGAGTGTTGCATTTGCAGCTTCCGGCAATATATTTATAGATATTGGTGTGGCGTTTTCATAAAATGGTGGCTAGGTCAATGGGAGGCGAACACACTCTTTTCAGAAGCCGAAGGACCCGGTTAGGAGGCACTGAAGGGGTTACTTTGCTCCAGAATTACTGTCAGAATGCACATTTTCTGAATTTCACAACTCAGAAATGATGTGGAAGGTCAAAGGAAAAGTCTGCTCAGTTGCTCTGAGTCAAGGGGGTGGAGAGGAAATACAGTTAAAGAGTACTAAATACAGCATGTTACTGAGAAGGAGTACACTCACACACACACACACACACACTCGCACACACCCATACACACACAAACACACAGGCACGCTCATGGACCCGTGCATGCATGCACGCACACACATACACACACAAACACACGCACGCACACACTCACGCACGCACACACACACACACACACACACACACACACACATTCACACACATGCACACATGTACACACCCATATTTGCTCGACAATAAACGGTAATGCATATGTTCAACAGATAAAAGGCAAGGTGTGCTTGTGTAAATACCATTCTCACAGGTGTGCCAGTGATTATACAGTAATTGTCTGTGAAGTGTGGCAATATTGGCTCTGATGCTAAGAGCAGTCGTCTGGCAGTCGGTTTGATCCCGCCCTGGGTGTGCCAAAGTGCCCCTGCAAGATACCTAACCCCCAATTGCTCCTGAAGAGCTGGTTGGTGCCTTGCATGGCAGCCAATCGCTATTGGTATGTGTATATGAATGGGTCTATGAGAAGCATTGATTGTACAGCGCTTTGGATAAAGGCGCTATATAAATTCCAACCATTTACCATTTTAGCAAGTGTGTCTGCAGTGCTTTAGACCTTGTAACACACCTTTTGCGACAGTTTTGAGTTGGCTGCGTTTTTGTCTTGTAGCTATGATATACATAAATCCAACAGGATTTCTTTCATTCCAAAAATAGTTACATCATCACCTCTAATGACTATTTAAAGGTTATTAACCATTCCCTAGGCATTTGCTAATGGTTAGGTGTATGTCTAACCATGCTAACATAGATTTGAGTAGCGAGAAAAGGAAACATTTAGCCTATGTTTCTATAACCAGCCACAGAAATGTCAAGATGCCATTTTATATGTCAAGGTAATCATTTCCCTTTCCCAACATTAAAATGGTAGCACAGCCAATATTATGCAGTTTTTATTTTGTACCAACACAGCCATCACTACTCCAAGATTTTTTTTTCAGAAAGTTGTGCAAAGCTCTGTAATTTCAGTTTTCTCTTAAGGAACTCCAAGCTCTCTTCACATATGTGGTTGGAATACCTAGAAATACCTTGGAATTCTGTACTGCGTGTGGGATCATGTACATAATTATAGGCACGCGATGCTCTTGAGTTGCTGTCCCCAGTTGAGTTGGGTTTACCAGCCATTTATTCTTTAGTTAACCTTTATTTCACTTTGATGCCCCCTTGAGTTCAGCGAGAAAAATAACTAATCATCAACACAATACAAAGTACAAGATTTCAGAGGAAGAAACAATACATATAAACAATATATATATATATATATATATATATATATATATATATATATATATATATATATATATATATATATAAAGTTAAAAGTTATATTGTGAAACTGATTGCAGAAACATCTGGGGTTGTTTTTTTTTTTTGTTTTTTTTTTTACAGTCTGTAAATTATTACATCAGGTCTGATCTGTACAATCCAAGCAAGCGCAGATTACAAATCTGAGTAACAGAATTCCATGATAATATCTTCTGCATTGGCAGCCAGTATTCTTTCTGTACTTTCATCTGTGAATCCCGTATTTTATACATTCCACATGTGGAGTTATAGGCTATCCAGCTGGCATCTACAGCCAAGGAGTAGTGTCAGTCACTGAAACGCCATTCCCTTTTGCCTCGTCACCGTCCCTCAATGGCCACCAGATGGCAGTGTCTATGCATTCGCCAATCTATTCGTGAAGTTACATCCAGATAATGATACAAGTAATTCGGCTGAATTAGCATTACATTACATTACATTATATTACATTACAAGGAATTTAGCAGACGCTCTTATCCTGAGCGACGTACAATGAAGATATCGATGTATGATCGATATGGACACGCTGGTTAAAGCTGTCAAGCGTACATTTATACCTTTAAGGCGAAATGTCATAAATGTGGCCGATAATATTTTTAGCTGAACATTCTAATGCTGATGTAACAATCACTATTGGTAACCGAAAGCAATGAAAAAAGCTACTCTTCAAAAGGCTAAAGTTATTTTGCATATCACCAGCATTTGAAATCTGAGCTCTATTTGTGCTCAGAATGCAAATAATTGATCAAAAAAGAAAGGCAAACAGATCTGAAGCCTTTTAAGTCTGGCCGCCTTCAAAGCTGATTGGCAAACACGCAGTAATTGAGCTAAAATGCAGACCATATTTCTTTTGGTCGGTAATGATTTACAGTTAATTTGGATCTGTGCCCAGACAGAGGTGTACTGTCTGGAATGCTGAACATATACTGTACGTCATAGTATTGCGCATTGCATTCTGGGAAGCATTGCTAGTTCAAAAACCACAGGATAACACACATTAAAAAAGACGCATTTTTTTCTAAATTGGGTGACGCATAAGCAAGCAATAGGCTGAAATGTAAATGTCATAGCACACTAAAGATTGGATGAGTAACACGAAATCCAATGAGAACTGCTTTGTACACACATTGTAGCTTCCGGGTAACAAAATCAATGCAACTGTTCATCTCATATCTTATTCCATTTACCTCATTTTGTTTATTTGTCAGGAACAATGAACAAGAAACATTAACCTCAATTAATGAGAGGAGATGCAGTTTTTAGCTCCCAGCTAACCTGCCAGGGCAGGTTTATATATTTTAAAAAATACAAAAACAAGTGAAAATACAAATAGAATATAATAAAACCACAGGATCACATTTACACCCATATTTCCAGGGCATTTTTAAGCAGGTTATAGTATCGTTTGTTCTCATTGATAATGACAGCGACACGGTTACACGCAATTAACAAATGATGAAATGTTATTCATATGAAGCATTATGGACAGTGTCAGGCAGCAGATTCTGCGGAGGGTGAAGTGTCTCTGAGCCTCTGAAGATGGCTGACATCAAAGCCAGATGTAAGCAAATGGAAAACCCCGGCTGCTTGAACCTCTAGGCGACAGAATGACTCAGCAACTAACAGCAGCAGCAATGCGCAGGGGATCAGCTCCCCCAGTCTCGGCGATTAGCCCGGTCTTATTTCCATCTTCGCAGCTCTCCGCTGCACCGTACCGCACTGAATATGTGACGTCTTTTTTTTAAATCATCGCTGCATATGAACAGATCGCACAACTACCAATGACATCTTCTCCCATTGTTACCAAGTGGCATCTTCACTTCTGAAAATAAGAATACAATATCCGATTCTGAGGATAGTGTTCAATCAGAGGGGTACTTCGCAAAGCAGGATTTACAATGCGTTATTTTATTTTGGCTGGATACCTGCGCTGAGTAAAACCCGGAAATTATCTTTTTACTTCAGTCCATGTTCCTGATTTCGGATGGTTCCCGGTTATTCAGTACAGTTACCCAGCTAACTCAGTAATCTTGCCTTGTGAAACAGGGCCCAGTCCTGTTATCCTCAGCCCACTCAAGGGAAGATTAAGATTAAAGGTACAATAGGTAATTTCAGACTTCTAACGGTAACGGAACATCAGATTTTCAGGTGTGCCAATCAAAATCTGGATGTGCCACGGACACAACCGGGACACAGTGTGCTGTCGGCAGTGTTATAACAGAACTCTCTGATCAGCTAGAGTACACAGAGCAGAGGACGGTGGATGAGTTTACAGCCTGCCCATTTGTATGGGATGCTGGCTCTATCTAAAGGCACCAGGAGTACGCTGGGCATGGAGCAAAGGAAAAACAAGAGCAGAAATCATTCCTTGCGAAAATAAGGACTCCCTGAACAAGCTGGGGTACAACAGTCAGCTGAAGTATGTAGAGAAAGTTCACACACAGAGGAGTGTGGAATGATATAGGACAGGGATGGCCCCTGTTCCTGGGAAGCTGCAGTCTGCTGCTTTTTGTTTTCACCTTAAATACGACAACCACTTAGACTAAAGAAACCAGGTTGACACCTTTGAATTATGAGGTTCTAACTGACATTTTGATTAAAATGAGTATCATAAATAAAAGGTTTATAGGGCACTAAATATATGTGTGAAGGTTTACACTGAAGTACACCCTTCACTTTGGTATCTCTGAGACACAGTATCTCAAAAGCAGTCTGAATGTAGACAGAACCTTATAAACCTGAGGTCGCAAGTTGAGGCGCGTTAACTGTGTAATTGATTGACCGCTTTAATGGAATTAAGGGCAGATTGAACAACAAAAAGCAGCAGCTCTCCAGGCCCTGGACTGGCCACTCATACTTCAGGCAAATTAAAAGACAAACTACTGTCTCAACTTATTTTATAGTACCCAATAAAATAAACGTAGTTCCCCTCTTTTCTTGCATGTTGTTCTCCAAGAAGCGCTGCATCAAACCTAAATAGTTATAGACTGTCTGCCTGAGACTGCAGAGTATCTTTTAGCAAAGAAATGGAAGCCAGTCTGTGTTTCAATGTTGATTGTTTGGGAAAGATACTGTGTGTGTGTTTTTAGTTTTCCAGCTAATTTCACAAGGTCCTAGCTCAACAAATTATTTGCAGAGGGGGATAGGACCTTTTGCTCTTCAACGAGGGTTAAATACATGATAATGGGGATGGCAGCACACCGTGATGTATGTTTGCGCACTGAAATGAGGGCTAGAGCTATTCTCCGTGTGGTTCTAAACTTAACCCCTTGTTTCCAACAACAAACTGTTGCCTAGATATCCCCAAGCTCAGTAAATGCAGAAGAACAGTTGCCGTGAACATAGAGAATCAAACACATGTTTCCTGTCTGAAGCCTTACCAATAGTCAGCAGAATCTGTGAAAATGGGAAGCTCTTTTCTTTACCAATTACAATTAAATTGTATAATACAGTAGTTCCCAACCCTGCGATAAACTGTCCTGTAGGTTTAGTCTTTGTAGACCTGGAGCCAACTGTCATCTGATTGTTCACATGAAAATACATCAACATTCTGCCTCACAATCCATCTTAAAACACCTTGGGCCAGTTTCATGCACATATTTTAAGCTTAGTCCTGGACTAAATTCAGTTTTGTATAGAGATTCTCCATTCAAAACAAAATGTAGTCAAGGACTTGGCTTAATCTGTGTCTACAACACCGGGCAAAGATCAGCAACTACGTGAATGTAATTTCATAGTTATAAACGACATCAGCTGTTCCACACAAAGCAAATCACCGCTAGTAATATCAAACATTCAATACCATCCAGTATGAGAAATATCATCCTTCTGTGAAAATGATATCCTCAGCCAACATCGATCAACAGGAAAAATATGTTCAGGCACCCACATATAGGTCGGGGCTTGTTTTGCACGAATTACTACTTCAATGCGGCGTGGCATGGATGCAATCAGCCTGTGGCACTGCTGAGGTGTTATGGAAGCCCAGGTTGCTTTGATAGCGGCCTTCAGCCCGTCTATATTGTTGGGTCTGGTGTCTCTCATCTTCCTCTTGACAATACCCCCTACATTATCTTCAGGGTTCAGGTCAGGCGAGTTGGCTGGCCAATCAAGCAATAATACCATGTTCAGCAAACCAGTTACTCATAGTTTTGGCACTGTGGGCAGGTGCCAAGGCCTGCTGGAAAATGAAATCAGCATCTCCATATAGCTTGTCATCAGACAGAAGCATGAAGTGCTCTAAAATCTCCTGGTAGACGGCTGCATTGACTCTGGACTTGATAAAACACAGTGGACCAACACCAGCAGATGACATGGCACCCCAAATCATTACTGACTGTGGAAACTTCACACTGGACTTCAAGCAACTTGGATTCTGTGCCTCTCCACTCTTCCTCCAGATTCCCTTGATTTCCAAATGAAATGCAACATTTACTTTCATCTGAAAAGAGGACTTGAGCAATGGTCCAGTTGTTTTTTTCCTTAGCCCAGTTAAGACGCTTCTGACATTGTCCCTGGTTCAGGAGTGGCTTGACACAAGGAATGCGACATTTGTAGCCCATTTCCTGGACACATCTGTGCGTGGTGGCTCTTGATGCATTGATTCCAGCCTCCTTATGAAGCTCCCCCAAGTTCTTGAATCGGCTTTGCTTGACAATCGTCTCTAAAACAAGGCTGCGGTCATCCCTGTTGCTTGTGCACCTTTTCCTACCACACATTCCCTTTCCAGTCAACTTTACATGAATATGCTTTGATAAAGCGCTCAGCAAACTGGATTTTTGATTTTCATGAGCTGTAAGCCGTACTCATGGTTGGACCTTTGGCAAGGAAACTGCATGTTCTGTCTCGTGCCAGGTCAACAAACTGGTTAGAAAATTGAGGGTAATCTGTTAAAATACCATTAAAACAATGTTTTGAAACAACATTGACACTATTCCCCAGGTATACCAGCGAGCTTTGTATAGCTTTGCACAGATATACACTGTAGCCGTGCTTTGGTAGAATTAGCATGAGCAAAGTAGCATTATTAAGCTACCTGCTGTATTATACAAAATAATTATGTTAGCCTATTACCAGCTGAAATGGCTAAAACCAGATAATGAAACTGTTGTATCATCATGCTCTTTGAAAAAAAAAAAGATATACAGAAATGTGATGAATGTATATTGTCTATATTTACTGTATGTGGGCTTGTTTTGCTTCCCTGTATGAAGTAAAAATATAATAGACACATTAACTTAAAAAATTAACTTGAATTAACTTTTTAAATTTTCTTTCAAGTGTTCTAGAACTCCAGTAGTGATTGTGACATCAGCATGAGAATGTTCAGTTAAAAACATTCTAATCACATACTGTATTAGTGACCTCACACCTTCAAGGGTTAACGTGTATGCCTTTCGTCGTCATGCGTGTCCTCAAATCGTGCATTCCCAGCATGCTCAGGGTGCATTGACACTCACCCACAGTAATCTTTTGAGCCTATTTCCCTGTCAGGATATACACACACGCTGATGCTAATTTCATGCCTGATAAAACCTGAGGCATTTGAATGGAAGGAGTTGGATCTGCAAATGGGCTCTATAGCAAACAGCGTTCGAGTAGGAGGTAGTGCACTCCCCTTGAAATAGGTGCTGAAATTGCAGTCCTCTCCGAGTTAACCGAAGTAAAATTTAAAAAAGCCTATTGATCCACCACTCTTCTCTTACTTCATTAGCCTTGCAATTCTGAAAAGAAATGCTAAGATGTGTGCCTGAAATATATGTAATAGTTGGAAGAAAATGGTTATAAGTAAAACACAGGACCATTTGTTTTCAGTCACTATTGACCTAGCTCCCAGCCATTGGCTCCACAAATTGCACAGAATAAATACAGGAAAATTTGTGATTCAATTAATTTCATATTTTTTAGATATCATCTAATCCAAAGCAACATACAGTTCAGTGACAATCCCCCCTGGAGCAATGCGGGTTTAACAGCCTTGTTCAATGGCCCAACAGCTGTGCTGTCATGTACAGTCATGTCCTAGTCATGTACCTTAGCCCCAGGGCTACAGGCTGCCCCTGCACATGGTTATTATATTTATAGTTTGTTTTCCATGCAGAGCTGGAATTGAAGGCCATTACAGCATGTCTTGCCTTTAATTTAAGCATGTAGTAAAACTTTATGTGAAATTAATGTGTTTTTGAAGCACCATTCCTAAATTAGATCTCTGGCATCACCCTGGATCCCACAACAGAAAATAAATAATACAATTTTATTTAGCTGATTACTGTAATAAGTAAGTAAAATCATCATCACATAGTAGAAAACAATTCTGTGAAAACTCACTGAGAATTAGATTCAGATTATTTACTATAAGAGGATTTAATTCATGGAGCACCACCATTATAATTATGTATGTTACAAGTTGGGCAGTGTAGTTGTAGATAGATAGATAGATAGATAGATAGATAGATAGATAGATAGATAAGTTAGACATAACACTTTTCTAGACACTCAATGCACTTACAGTGATGAGGGGGAGACTCTCAACCACCACCTGGGTGATGCACGGCTGCCATTTTGTGCCAGAACGCTCGCCACACACCAGCTGAGGGAGAGGTGACTGTAATGTAGTTCTTTACAGGAACTACAGTGCGTGTTTCTGGAAATGCTTTTCAGCTTTGTGATGTCATTCTTTCTCACTCCATGTTTTGCATACTGCAGATACAGCAGTTCCTGAAAACCACAAGAGGCCTGATATGTACTCCAAGATGATATGTCTCGTATTCCTTTCACTTCTGCTGACAATATTTTAAAAAACAAGTTATTGTGGTAGAAATAATACTTCAGTCATCTACATTTTCTTGTGTCTGAAAGGATATGTATATTGTGTAACGATCTGAAACGCAGTACACATACTGAATGCATAAAGATATTGGCATGTTTGGTGTGTTGGTGGTGCAAGACTGATTGCACCATTGCCAGCCACATGTTCCCTGTGAGGCCAGTCTCTTGCTAGAAAGTAGTGTCTGATTGCAGCTGTAGTTGCCATGGACACCTGGACTCACTGCTAAATCCTGGATCCCCTGTGTGTAGTTAGAGGAATTGATCAATGAACCATCAGGTTACCCGAAAAGTCAATAAGCTGCAAGCTTTGACTTGCCACAAGAACACATTTCAAAATGTATTTGATGACAGATGGTAGTGATGTTCCAAATACAGACCAGAAAGGTTTTCTTGCCGTACAAAAACCAAAGGAGTGTTTTTGCTTCAAACACTGGTTATCTAGCAGTTAATTTCAGGTTTCTCTTGGGACGTGGCTCTCCAAGCTGGTGACAGTAAGAAAAATCCTTAGTGCTTGAACAGTTTCTCCTATTCGATGTTAATTCATGGCTGTGTACTACTTTATTTGTAGTCTCTTTCATTCGTATATGCCAGCAGTGTAAAGCAGTTTGTTGAATCTGACACCCCCCCCCCCCCCCCACCACCACCACACTTCTCCATGCCTGGCTCTCTTCTACATGCCTACATGCTGAGCAAATCTCTTTGGTGGTGTGTTCACAATGCTACAATACTCAGATGTACTTTATTGTTTTTTTTTTTTTTAATTTTAAAAAAATGTTTTGATGTATTGGTCTTCTGCTGCTGTAGCCTATTCTCCACACTGAGGTTTGGTGCGTTGTGTGTTCAGAGATGCATTTCTTCCCCATTCTGACATTTGGACTAAAAAACAGCTGAACCTCTTGACCATATCTGCATGTGTTTATGTACGTATGTAGAGATACCTGAACACCAAGGGCCTTTATCATGGACACAGATTGATCTCAGTCCTGGAGAATCTCCATTCAAAATTGAACGAAGGACTAGGCTCAATAAGGGTTTGTGAAACTGGCTGCAAAAGCAATAAGTATATTTGAATGGGAAGCTATGGATACCCTGCTGCCCAGACGCACATTCATCTGAATGCTTGCAGTTATATGACATTCCTCCCTCAGCTGGAGATGCTCAAATACTGCCCTCTCCATTGATGTGCATATTGGGGTGCAGCATAAAACTTCTTTTTTTTTTTTTTTTTTACCTTGGAACCCAATTGTTATTTTCAGTGTTTACATGTATTTCTTTCATTCATTTCTTTACAGCGCCAGAAATTTGCATGTCAAATTCACAGTGGGAATCTGTGGAGGAGAATGGGTGAAGTGTCTCCTGGATTAAACAAGACCACCTTTACCTCTCCCCACTACTTCCTCTTCAACCCTTTTCAAGAATCATTTTTCATCTTTCACAATGACTAAGCTTGATTGGATGCACACCAATATGACATTTTGAAAAGCTGGATTTTCAAAACCTATAATAAAACCAGTTCTGCCAGTTTGCACTGCCTTCAAGCTATTGAAACTAAACTCTTTCAAATTGCATTCAGCTCTTTATTTGGAGATAAATATGGCCAAGTGAAAAGCCAGGGGGGACAGGGAATTGTCTGTTTGGTGCCACCCCTCCCCCGCCCAGATCCCATATGTCTCAATTCCACTGGGCTTCCCACCCACCATGACATCACGAAGACACAGCCCTCCGTGTTCCGTTTCTCCTTCTCCACGAGGATAGTTCCCCTTTTCCTGGGGAACTAAAAATAAATAAAATGTACATTTTATTCTGCAAGTGTGCCGGCCCACTTCTCTGTGACAAACACAAATGATAAAACAAACGAAACAAAATAAACCATCTACGTCATCTGTTACATTGCAACAACTGTCAAAACAGTAAATCATTACTTATTAAAGATATTCATGTGACTTCATGAGCATGAAATCTAGTTTAACAGATTGCCCCTTTGTCACAGAAAAGGGTCTGGGTAATTTGAGCTGAAGATTAGCCTAAAGAGGAAAAAATAGGATGCAACTTCCTTTCATTTCAAAAGTAGAGCTACAATGCTAGCCGTAGGCTACGCTGCAGCTCTGAGTCCTGTTGGCCTCTTTACAACCGCGCTCTCCTTGTGGGTGTGGTAATCGCTCAGGCATTGTGTCTGTCCCCTCCCGGTGAGTAAGCACAGAAAATCACCTGATCTCATTCCCAGGGAGAGACAAAGAGAGAGGGGTGGTCTTTGGACCCTGGATGGAAATGTGCAGTTAGGAGTATGAGGACGTTTACGCAGACACGTTTGAGTGTACTGCGAGCCTCTGCTTTCACAGACAGTGTTCTATGAATGCATTCCCAGGCTCTGGCTTCTCTCTCTCTCTCGGTCCTAGCGGAAGGGAGCTTGTTGCTCTGAGGAAGCCCGCCCCCTTTTTTCCTCCGCTAACCGTTGCTCCCGCCAACAGGGAGCCCACTTCCTGCCCCCCCCTCCTCCACTCCCCCAGCCCCGCCCCCCACACTATAAAAACCCCACCTCAATCCCACTCCGGCATTACTGCCTTCTTTTTCCGAATCCTCAACGTTCACCAGAAGGAGAATCTGACAAAATGGTGAGTGCTGCCGCCGCAGATGAGATCCGAATTTCAAAATGTTTCAATATTTTTGGACATTTCATATTCCTCTTTAATATGCAAGCGCATAACCCTCTGAAAAATGAAAGATGTTTAAAATGTGGTGCTCGGTGCCTTTGTTTTCTGATTCTGATATCAGTGTCTGATTCTTGCATTATGTAAGCAAATATAGAAATAATACAGTATTTGGTTGTTGAATGTGTTTGTAGGAGATAGATAAATAGACAGTCGGATAGGGAAACCGTGTTGCTGTGGCTGTATTTGTGATGGAGGCAGGATGTGCAGTAAGATGGAGGGAAGGAGAGGCTCACACACTGCAGTGAAGCTGTGCGTCTCTAAACCTGCAGGCCTGTTGCCAGGAAGCGCTGGCGCAGTCTGTCCAGCAGTATGGAGTCATCGTCTACTTAGTCATCCGTCATTTTCAGCGCAGATTTTTTCTTTTCTTTTTTTTCCTTTTTTTTTGCTGCTAAGCAACGTAGCTTTTGTGGAGTCAGACATGGAGCAGTTTGTCTTTGGCAGGGTATTATAGAGTCGTTTTGGACTGTCCTTAAAGAGGTTCGTTTGCCGTGAAAGGCAGAGGTTCTTTGTGAGGGTTAAACTTTATTGAGCGCGGGAGGGTGGGGGATGGAGGCAGCGCCTTCGAGCGCCGAGGGCCCTGCGAGGGAGAGCGGACGCTTCCTCTCCTGCTCCACGCACACCATCAGGGCTGTGGAGCACAAAGCAGGGCGCGAGGGCCACACGGGCCGGGCGGGGGGAGGGGGGAGGCCGTCCGCTGGGACACTAGGCTTTTTTTTTTTCCTCTTCGGCGCAGTCTCCGCTCGGGACGGACAGGCGACGCCCGTTTCCTCGTGCACGAGGATGAGGGGAGGGGGGCGGGGGGAGGGCGCGCACTGTGACATCCCCTGGGGTCCCCTGCCCTCAAATGGCCAAAGGCACCTGAACACTACCGTCTTTATGCAGCCGTTTTACAGTTAACAATGCCTATAGACTGGATGGCGGTTCAAGAGGCCTGCATTTTTGCTTTCCACCCTGCCGTTTTGTGTTTTAAACTTGGACAAACACACGTAGGGAATGTAAGCAATCACATGTGTGAAACTAGGATATCTCCAATACTGCAATATTAAAATAATACTTGATCCATACCGACTTTTCAGATGGAAAGAACTTTTAGGCTGCCAGTTATTTATGTCTTTGGGGCAGGGTGGAGTGGGGAGGGGAGGCCTGTACATTGGAGCTGTCCGGGGCAGTAAACCGTTAGCGAACAAAGGAAAATCCTAGCTAATCAATTGGTTCAGATGTCATGTCCTTCTGCATGACTAAGCAAAGTAGGAGGGTCTCTCCTCTTGCTGCCATTAGCAGACTACAGTAGTTTAGAAGACATTTTGTTTCACTTACAAAGGGTGTATTTTACGGTAAAAAAAAACTATGCGCAAAAAGTATTGCTTGCACAAAGTGTTTAACATAGTGAAATGTTCGGTGTTGAATCAACTCATACAAATGGTTCCAGATGTTCTGTTCCAAAATCTTGTGGGAATAGTAGCTCAACAAATGGAAGAAGGATCTGCACAGAATGGGGGTGTAGGATTATCTCTTCTCAGCCCACGAAATGCAACCCTCCCGGTCCCCTGGGACACATCTGCCCGTTTTACTGCTGACGGCGCTCCGTTTCCCAAAACCTGAGACCGGCTGTCTGTGCACTCATGTGCACTCAGCTTTTTTTCTGCTGCATTAGTAATGGTTCAATATTGGCTTTTACAAACAGTACATCCGGCACTGCCTGTCCAATATCTGAATCACAGCCCATCGACCCAGCAAGAAGGGAAGCAGTTACACTCTCAAACCAAATGTGTTAAAAAAAAAAAAAAAGCCTAGTTAAGGACAACATATTTTTGTGTTACTTTCAACAGACTTTGAAAAAAAGTCTGCCTTTGCAACATGTAAATTGTACATTTGTAAAACTTGAAGGTAACACAAAAAAAGAGTAGCCCATTTGACACATTTCCAGAGTCTAGAACATATTTTTTACACATTAACCCCGTCTCCTTTCGTTCCAGCGTGAGTGTATTTCTATGCACGTCGGCCAAGCCGGGGCCCAGATGGGCAATGCATGCTGGGAGCTGTACTGCCTGGAGCACGGGATCCAGCCGGACGGACAGATGCCCAGCGATAAGACGATTGGAGGAGGAGACGATTCCTTCAACACCTTCTTCAGCGAGACTGGGGCGGGCAAACACGTCCCCCGTGCCGTCTTCGTCGACTTGGAGCCCACTGTCATTGGTAAGGAGTCTCCAGATCTCCAGTAGTAATGTTTACTACATCAACACTCATTTAAGACATTGTACACTAATGAAAACACAGGAACATCTCGGTTAAGTGGAACTAGGCGCATACTTCAGCATATATTGAACAGCATGATGAGGTTTTCTGTAGCTGCTAGGCTTTAGCAGTGGCTAACAGCTCTCTCTGCCTGTCCCCCCTAGATGAGGTACGCACAGGCACCTACCGCCAGCTGTTCCACCCTGAGCAGCTCATCACTGGTAAGGAGGATGCTGCTAACAACTATGCCCGTGGGCACTACACCATTGGCAAGGAGATTATCGACCTGGTACTCGATAGAACACGCAAACTGGTGAGCCTAATCTTCAGGATGAGTATTATTCTTTCAATAGTTATTTTTTAGAAATGGAAAGATCATTTTCAATAAACATGTTACACCTATTATCCACTGATAAATAAAGAAATCTTCTCCCTTCCGCATTACAGGCAGACCAGTGCACTGGGCTCCAGGGTTTCCTCATCTTCCACAGCTTTGGAGGTGGCACTGGTTCTGGGTTTACCTCCCTGCTGATGGAACGCCTCTCCGTCGACTATGGCAAGAAGTCCAAGCTTGAGTTTGCAGTCTACCCAGCCCCCCAGGTGTCCACGGCTGTGGTGGAGCCCTACAACTCCATCCTGACCACCCACACCACCCTGGAGCACTCCGACTGCGCCTTCATGGTCGACAACGAGGCCATCTACGACATCTGCCGCAGGAACCTGGACATCGAGCGCCCCACCTACACCAACCTCAACAGGCTCATCGGCCAGATTGTCTCCTCCATCACTGCCTCCCTGCGCTTTGATGGGGCCTTGAATGTGGATCTGACAGAGTTCCAGACCAACTTGGTGCCCTACCCCCGCATCCACTTCCCCCTGGCCACCTATGCCCCAGTAATCTCCGCTGAGAAGGCTTACCACGAGCAGCTCTCCGTGGCTGACATTACCAATGCCTGCTTCGAGCCAGCCAATCAGATGGTGAAATGCGATCCCCGTCACGGCAAGTACATGGCCTGCTGCCTGCTTTACCGCGGTGATGTGGTGCCCAAAGACGTCAACTCAGCCATCGCCACCATCAAGACCAAACGCACCATCCAGTTTGTGGACTGGTGTCCCACTGGCTTCAAGGTGGGCATCAACTACCAGCCGCCCACCGTGGTGCCCGGGGGAGACCTGGCCAAGGTCCAGAGGGCCGTGTGCATGCTGAGCAACACCACCGCCATCGCCGAGGCCTGGGCCCGTCTGGACCACAAGTTTGACCTGATGTACGCCAAGCGTGCCTTCGTCCACTGGTACGTGGGGGAGGGCATGGAGGAGGGAGAGTTCTCTGAAGCCAGAGAAGACATGGCCGCCCTGGAGAAGGACTATGAAGAAGTGGGCACCGACAGTGTGGGGGAGGATGAAGAGGAAGGAGAAGAGTACTAATGAAGAAGACATTCCCCGGACTCACTGACCCCTTCATTCCAGTCCCACAGCCACTTCCGGGTAGCGGTTGAAGGATTCAAATTGAATTTCGAAGGGACAATTCTGGAATCATTCCAAAGTTTTCAAGCATAGAATATTCTTGCCATGTGTCATGTTGAGTCCATGTTTCCAATAAATGTTCAGTTGAAAGTAATACAATGTATTGTTGTATTGTTTCATGTTGCGTGGGGGGTTCTACATAAAATGCTTAATATTTTTGTCACTCTAACTGCACATTTGATCTTTCCGACCAGAAATGACATACAAACAACATACCTCTGCATTTTATAAAAAGCTGACAGCAAAAAAGAAAGTCCACAGAGGAACTGAAA
Organism: Conger conger; assembly: GCF_963514075.1. Taxonomy (NCBI): domain Eukaryota; kingdom Metazoa; phylum Chordata; class Actinopteri; order Anguilliformes; family Congridae; genus Conger; species Conger conger. Next base: position 12,913,508 of record NC_083762.1, on the reverse strand, counting down.
AACAGTTTTTGAGCATAGTTAAATCTCTGAAGCCTCATTAAACCTGCAGCTCAAACATCTGCTTACATATAATACATATATAATGCATGTCTAACATAGATCTAAAAATCTAAGAACGTGCATCCACATACTTACTGATTTATTTATAATGAATAAGTATCCCATGAGTTACATTCGTTTTGCAAGGGAGATGCTTTTCAACAGTAGGTATGCATCCACATTTTATCAGATTCTAAATGACAAAAATGTAAATACCCACATATTTCTGCAAATTCACCAGATGGCAAAAGACAAATCAGAAGCTATTTCTGCATTATATAATTTCCCCTGTTTTGTTTTTTTGTGTGTGAATCTTGAATATATATTTGGTATTCCTCTTTTCATTGGTGGGTGCAGCCCAAGTCTTACACTGTAAGCCTGCTTATCAGCCACTCGTGGCCATGTTGGAAAAATGCAAAGATTACATGGTGATCCTAGGCTGCGTGCAACAGAAAACAATCTACCCTTTGTCTTGTTAGTGGCCTATATTCTGCCCAACGTGTTTCTGTCCCAAGTAAAAGTCCTACTTGTGTTTCACAGTTTAGAGAAGGTCTGGATGTGGCCTACTTTCTGTTCCTCCTGAGAACCAGTCTGCATATAGTACACGCAATCTGTGGCTAGAGTCAAAACGCCTGGTAAAGTTAAAAATGGGGAAATGAGGAAAAGGAAGCTCCCATTACAGATTTAAACAAACAAAAAGAGGCATCTCAGAATTGTGTTTTAGTCCTAATTGAAGAAAGTAATTATGTGTATCCCTTTGGAAATATCTCACATTGGAATTTCTTAACATTTTTAGGCAGCTGTCTCTGTCTGGTAGAGACTTATAGAGCAGTTAATGCAATGGAATGTTTTTCAAATAAGGGCACACAGTTGCCTGAAAATATTGGCAAGGTTCTTTTTTTGAGGTGTTTCAACTACAAAGAAGATTACCTCTATTAACTCTATGCAAGCACACTTGTGATCTTGTGACTGTGAACGTGATTGTTTGTAAATGCTTTGGATGTTAACTATGTTGTGCCCCTAACTAACTGTTAACTAATTGTACCCCTAACCAGCTTAATTCATTTGTACCTTTTTTTGCACGTATAAGGTACTTATTAGTACCCAAAATAGAACATTGCTGTACTTACTGCAGGGTACATATAGGAATTGTGTTCCCTAAAGAACAAAAAATGATGTGTAGCAACAGATAATTATCAAATTGCACACGAGTAGAGATGTGATATTTATGAGCTATGAATATAAACCTTCGGCAGCTAATTGACCTTCACCCCAGTAACTATTTTAAACATTTCTTCACCCTAGCCAAATGAAGCAAAATTACCCTTTGCAGACAAATTATACTGAATTTCATGCCAAATTGTGCTCAACGCTTTTGTCCCACAACTGCACGTACACAAAAGGTAAGCTAGGCTGCCCACTTTCTATGTGTGATTAATCAGTGATGTACCAGTTCACACACACACAAAAAAACAAAAAAATGAAATGTTCATTTCAGTAGGCTACTAGTGAGGATGTGATTTTAAATTATGTAAAACCCATACCTGAAGTGCTATAGGCTAATGCCTTTGGAAAGTGTTAACATATAAGCTAGATTTGTAGATTTTCGTTGCCTTTACTAAATCATTACAAATTGAATAATTAGTAGTTATAAGATTCAAGCTTTCGATTTGGATTTGACAGGGAAGCAATGAATGAGACGTTGCAAAACAGAAAAGCCTACTGATAGTGTTTCCACGATTTACTTAAAAGGCACTTCCACTTCAAATGAATGTTAGAAGCGGTTGCAGCGTCGCCATGGTAATACGATGGTCAAAGGTTAACTAATGTAATGTTAGACCACTAATTTCTTATTTGAATGAAATACAGGTCAGTGTTGGTCATTTTAGAAAATAAGTAGGCCATAATAAGCAGGCTATAGGCTGTTTACATTGGTGTATGGCCCGAGCTATGTTTGTGGCGTCACCTTGTGGTAAACAATGTAACGTCAGCCTAACGGGATTCACGTGCTTTAATTAGTTAGAACGAGTTGCATGCAGACATTTTATCAGACATTTTATCACCGCGACTTTATGTTAGTTAGTTAATAACACATGTTTTCCATTTATCATAATAATTTGCAAATGCAAAAAGATGAGGACGAATATTGTAATTGTCATAATATATCTTCATGTTTGGGCTATTTCAATACGTGTTGGCTAGCTAATGCTTACCAAGAGCAACCATTACAACGAAGTTTTGGCTAACGTGGCACCCCTACAGTGGCACTTTGTGGGTAAAATGTATTTAAGGAGACTTGCTTAAACGGATAGTTCACTTGTTTTTTTATACTTCTGCTGCCCCATATATTCAGTGAGCGATATTTTAGATGAGACAGCTAGCTTTACAATGAATGCTATCGTTTAAGTAACTCTCAAAGCTGCGTGTTTTATAGATAATTATACATTTCTTCTAATGATTTCAAAGTGCTTTACTGGAAAATATGGAGGCACATTACAACCATCAATGTGTAACACCCACCAGGCCATTTTGAACCAGAAAGCTCACCACACATCTGCTTCTGGAGAGAGGAGAGAGGGGATTTTGAGCCGATGTTTGCAACCAAAGCAACTTCTTAACCTCAAGCTCATTTGAAAAATCGTTACTGAAGGCACTTTAGCCAGCTTTCATGTAGAAAAGCAAAACATCATTGCAGGCCTGTGCATGTATACACAGTCCTCTGGCACGTGCAGGACAGTCTAGACTCCTGCCTGAACAGTACATCATTTAGTGATAATTGTTCGGGATTGTGATGGTTCCAAATACTACTTTCCCAGAATTTTTTGACACTTTTTCCTTCATGCTTAAATTGTTTACTTTAATGCATTACCAAGGTGAAGCAGTAATTGACTTATCTGGTAATGGTTAGAGGGCTGCAACACAGCCAATGCCGTCTGGATGCTTACCAAATATTTTGTTCCACTTAGAAAATAAAAGGGTGTAAACAGCATCTTGCGGGACGCAAAAAAAAAGGGAGATGTTTACATTTGTTAGTTCAAGACTACATTCACTTAATATTTGGTCAATGTAAGTATAATCCAGTTAATATACAGTTTAAACTTTTTGATGCACCCATTTGTGAACATTCTTATTTGGCTTGGATTTGTGTCTCTGTATATTGGACTGTGTAGTATGTCATTATTATGCATATGTGTGCTGTGCCTAGTGCACTATCCGCAGCTAGCTTCTATTGGCTTCAGTAGCCCACATACAACAATATGCTGTTTCTGGCATAAAACATTCCAGTATTCATTTCATGTCACAGTTCCTTGCTGCTTGGAGTGTCACTAATTGACAGTGTTCCCCACAGTGTTTTGAGTTACACCTGGGCTAAAAATATTCCTACACAGTAAAATGTTGTTTTTAGTATATGTAGTGACTACGTATGACCCTACTCTGCTAGAACGGACACCGGACACATGCGTATAAGAAGGAAGGGTGTTGCTGAACATGGAATAATAATTTATCCTATCATTTATTCAATCTGAGCGACTATACACATGGCACATTATCTTGCCAGAGTTAAGAACTATGCACTGAGTTAAGAACATAATTATAGCCCTATGTCGCGGCCAAGGACTTATATGAACAGGATTCGAAAGTGAAAGAGGTTTGATGCCCTATGAAGCCCGATTTGCCAGACGCAGACTAGTGTAACGTTAGCCTTTAACTGAATTAGGTTGTTTCTGGCAGGTTCTTAAAGTTTAGTAAATACATGATGGATTATTATCACATTCTGGGTGTGCCAGAAAAAGCCTCCTCGGAAGATATAAAAAAGGCGTAAGTAGGCTAACATTTTTAGCTTGACGGCTTTGTGGTTTGAATGTTAAGTTAATCCTCTTCTAACAAGTTTCTATCTCATCATTTGCGTTCAGAATACCTAGGCTATTGACCTCATTTAAATGGGAGATATGAATTATACATTATGTGTAGCGTAATAGTTACGCCATACAAATGCAATTAGTTTATCAAACAACTAATGTTTCTATTTTAACCATATAGGATAAATGAGCTTTTTCCCGTAAACGAAAGTAAAACTAAAAACTAGCGATGAAAAGGAGCTTTTCAGCTTTTTTTTTTTTCAGCGAATGATCATGTCCTCCTTGGAAGAAAATGTGGCGTAGAGCCCTTTTTTGCCCTGTAACGGTTTTTTGCAGCTAAAGCAGTGTTTGCTAGCCTATTAGAGCGAGATGTGATTTTGTGCACGGAACATTTTTACCCTCTGAACAGTGATCAAACGTTGCTGCCTCTGCCTCAAACTCCTAAGCTGTGTCGGGTCAAAAAGTTCAGGCTCGGTCTTTTGAACAATGGGCCTAGTACGCAACATTATGGACAGTGTTGGCTCGCCTACTATACCCTCCAATTTGAGTGCCTGTTTTTTTGTTGGGTGTATGGTCAGGTAACATTACTTTGTTGTCAGAAGCCTTTCGTAAATGGTATTTGATAAAATACCTTACGACGTGTATACTGTAAAACAGTCTTTTTGCAGCTGTGCCCACTTTCCTAACTAATACATGTGTTGTCCCCCGATACCAAAAAATACTGAAAACTAAATGGAGATGATAATAATATAAAAAAATGTACAAAACTATAATAACCGTGGAAGGAACTACCACTTTAAAGAAAAAAGAAAAAAATATGCTAAGCCTAATACTAACTGAAAGTAAAAGTAAGCCCAAATGTTATTTTTATTTTTTCAAAAGTTAAAACTGGAATCTTGCCGTATTTCATATGTTACTTTACATTAATGGCATTTGGCTCTTATCCAGAGCGACGTACAACAAAGTGAATACCCATAACCAAGGATTAGTTCGCTGAAAGACTCGAAAGAGAAGTACAATTTCAACTGCAACCTGTACAACAAAGATAAGGACCAGGGCCTATTTGATTTAAATCGTAATCCCGCAACCCGCGAATGTATGAACAAACTGCTTACCTAGCCAAACACTGCTTACCTAGCCAAACTAAACATCTGTACTGAACATACACATCGAACATACTGAATCGTTACTTGGACTGTGTTTTGAAAGTCTTGCGTGGGAAGAGCCCATACATTATTTGTTCTGTGTGTCCTGTATGTGCATTTGTTTATGTGGTAAGGTATAGGAAGCTGGCCCTGAAGTGGCACCCAGACAAGAATCCAGATAACAAGGAGCAAGCTGAAAAGAAGTTTAAGGAGATTGCTGAAGCCTATGAAGTTCTGTCTGATGGTAAGTACAGCTCCTCAGGGTCTTGATTGGGTTAGGATCAGAGATGGCTGTATAACAGGCCCTGTTTCGCTAACTTCATTGCTTCCTTACTCAATATGATGCTCGCAGCTGTGTGTGTAACAGGCCCGAGTTTTCATTTAACATGATTACATTATTGGCATTTGGCAGACGCTCTTATCCAGAGCGACGTACAGTTGATTAGACTAAGCAGGAGACAATCCTCCCCTGGAGCAATGCAGGGTTAAGGGCCTTGCTCAAGGGCCCAACGGCTGTGCGGATCTTATTGTGGCTACCGCGGGATTAGAACCACCGACCTTGCGCGTCCCTTGTGTTACCTTAACCACTACGCTACAGGCCACCCATGATCATTCATGTTCTTGTTTCACTTGTTTAATCTTGCTTCCATACTCAATATAATGCTCTCAACTGTTAATGTGATGGTGTGTATGTCTGTGTGAATATAACAGGCCCGAGTCTTCATTTAATATGGTAATACTCTTTTCATTCTTGCCTCCATACTCAACATGATGCTCTCAGCTGTAATGTAATGCATGTGTGTCTCGTTTGCAGGTTCTAGACGAGAAGATTATGATCGCAACGATAGGCGTGATGCAGGTAGGGGACTGTGCTTATTATCTGCCTGGTTCACACTCTGACCCTCTGCGGAGTAAGTGACCAGCATCAGCAGAAAGCTGCTGTGAAGTATGACACTCTCAGCAATGCTCATAATCCAGGGGGTTGCAGTGCAGTAAAATGACCAGCTGTGTATGTAGGATTGTGTGTTTAAAAAAAAAAAAAGTCATTCATGTAAATTGCTCTGGAAAAGAATGTCTGTTAGATTTATTTAAGTTGCCACCATTGTGAAGCAGGGGATCTTTTTAAAGAATTCCCTTCCTTTATTGTGTAGTTTTGTCCAAATTCCCCCGTCCCTTCCTGTTATCCGTCTCCCGCTCACACACCCTTTTTCCCCTTCATCCCAGACTTCGGACACCCCTCAGCTTTCTGGAGTACATCATTCCGCGACCCTAATGATGTGTTTCGGGACTTTTTTCAGGGTAATGGCCCGTTCTCTTACTCTTCTTTAATGACTTTTGTGAGGCATGAAAACGATCTGCGGAGTTGGGCCCCGAGTCTCCCAGCCACACAGTGTGCAAGGCCCACTCGTCACACTGTGCGCAGAGTCCCGCTGTTTTTATCACTTCATAGTGGGATGTTGCAATAAATGTAATTTATTTTTTACTGTTTCTTTTTAATATTTTTATTTTAATGTGTTGGATTCTAGGTTGTGTGGCATGTATTCCTTCCTTATTAAGCGGAAGGGCCGAAGACGGTTGTCCAATCTAATGTACAGTGTCAATTAAACTCTGTCAGAGTACAGTACTTAGGAGTCCGATACGCACCCTATGTACTCTGTAGGCGTTTATTTAACGCTGTACATTTTACTGTGTACACTTGATATCAAGTAAAGAAAGCTGAATTGTTCTGGATAAGAGCTCACTGCTTCTTCTCTGTGTCCGGTTTGCAGATGACTTTGGTTTTGGTGGCAGGGGCTTTCCAGGTGCTCCCAGCTGGCAACCTAGTAACTGTAAAACCTGGGAGTTTCGCCCTTTCTCCGGAGGGAACCCAGGTACACTGGCGCTCAAGGCATTACCAGAGTTGGAATGGATGGCGGGACTTGGCCTCCTTTGCAAATGTGTAATGTGGAATGCAGGGTATTCAAAATGGCCGCTGCATTGTATCTCATCTTCGTTGACGAAGCAGGAGGAAAATGGCTGCTCTGTAATACGGACTCGTAAACTGAACAAAACTACTTAAAAATGACGAGCTCAAAAAGACTTGCTCTTAAAAGTTACTAAAGGATTAGTCTTTTTGAGCCGTGGCAAGATACATTTTTTTAATGTGTTGGAATGTTGTTCTTCTGACTTTCAGGGCAGTCCATGTGGGGAAGAGTTCTTGGATGGATCGGTTTGTCATCCTCGTCCACGTCCACCCACACACGAGTTGTCAACGGCAGATCCGTCACCACCAAAACGTCAGTTATTTCTCCTCGTTGTTACGATTTGGTCTCTCTTTTTTTAATGAATTAATTTATAAAATGTGATTATACTCTGCCTCCGATGACCTCAACTCCATGACTGTTGAAACAGAATGAAAGCAAATGGCCAGGAGAGAACGGAGATCAGGGAGAACGGAGTCTTGACGAGCGTGAAGATCAATGGTTAGCAGCTGTTGATATACATCCTTTACTTCCATCCCCTAACCCATGGGTACTGAAATCTGGGTCATTAACCCTGGACATTTCACTTTGTACAGCAGGAATCATCAAATCTAGCCCTCGATTCCAAATCCAGCCCTGGTTTTCTTTTCTCCCGGGTAATTAACTGAACAATTGGTGCTATTGATAGGCCAGACTGTCTTCACTCCTGACTCCCAGGTGTGGAAACCCAGCAGTTCTCGACCCTTGATTTGAGTAACAGATTCCTCTCCTTTCTTTCTGCATTGACTTGCCTCCCTGCACACCTCTCCCCCATCTCCCACCATTCTGTGTCATTTCCCTAGTCTTACAGCATTGTCTTTACCTGTCTTGCCTGTCATTACCTCTAAGATGCGTCCCTGTACATGAGGGATAATCAAATCACGGTAATCAAGGACTGAGAGCAGCTGGTTTTCCACTGTCCATTTACCTGGGAGTCCGGCGTGAAATCAGTCTGGCAATAATTGTTGTGATTACCCGGGTGAAATGAAAACCAGGGCTGGATTTGGAATCAAGTACCAGATTTGACCATCCCTGGAGTAAAATTTCCAAAATCGACTCTAACAGAGTTTATATGAGTACAATCAGGACTACATGTCTGAATCTAATCTTAAACCCTATGGGTACAGGCTGGCCTTCCCCAGTGTATGACTCCTTTGTATTGATTGTTTATTTTATATATTTGTACTCTTAATATGCACTCATATTTTTGTACCCCTACCCTAATATCTACTCTTATGCTTTGTTTTCATTTTGTCATTTGACTGTTTTTCTTTGTTCAGCACCTTGTGCTCATTGCTAGAAAGGTGCTCTATAAGTAAATGTATTATCATTGTGATTCTCATGTAGCCTGTAAGAGTTTAATGCGGAGCCTTTTGCTGTGTGTTCGTCATCCAGGCGTGGAGGATCAGGCAGCCCGAGATGAGGCTCAAGGCCGAGAGGCTAATGGCAACTTGGTGACTGGTTCACTCGGCGCTGAAGGGAGGCGGCACCCGGCAATGTGAACACAGGTGCTGGGGGCGGGGCCAGGGGCAACGGGTGCAGGGCTAGAGGCTGGGAGGGAGGGGCCTTCAACTGCCAGGCGGAATCAGAAAGACGGAGTTTAAACTGGGTGGTGCTCTGAGGTGACGCAAATGCTTACTGTGTGTGTCTTTCTCCAGCCACCAATGGGCTGATGGGAGATGTAGTTTCTCCTGGGGGATTTGTAGAGCCTTGTCACTCCTGCGTGCTTTGCTTTCCTTAGCTGTTCCAGTGGCTTCACATTACTCTGTTGTGTTAAGATTCCCAAATGGTAATTTTGTAGTTTTTAAAGATGCAGGCATTTTATTGAGCATGAAAGTGTTTGGGAGTGCAAGCTTGGCCCCATAGTCGCTAGTTGACACCTTACGGATGTTATGAGCTCAAGGTAGGACACAAGCGGTTTTGTTCCATGAGGGATAAGGTGGATTTAGGACAGCCTTAGTCATTGCAGTCCACAGTAAAATGTCCACTGTTCATTCGTCCAACAGGGACCATGTACTCTTGAGTAAGAGTTGAATTAACACTGGACACACTGGACAGTACTGTGTACTGCAGTAATTCTGGCTGTAGATGCTCCCAATGATGTCCCAAGTAGCCACTAGCCCCCAGTAGCCCCCCACCCCCAGAGAGAGACCCACCTCTCCTGCCTTCAGTGGGAGTTCATTCACTCCCCTGTAATACACACACATGCTCCTGCTCATACTGGACAAAGTGTGTTGTTGTATTATTAATAGCCTGCTACATGATGCATCACTATCCAGCTCCAGTTATGACTCATGTTTGTGTTCATTACAGAGCTACTGAATGTGTCATAAGCTGCATCGGTAGCTAAATATGTAACATTTTTAGAGACTGTGGTGTCATTCAGATATTCTATATTAATTATTAAGTTAGGTTAACACATGTACTTTATATAACTAGAACTCACAGTTGCAGAGTTAAAGTGCTCTCTGTGTCCTTATTTTTGGGGTCCAGTGCGTACTTACATTTCATTTACATTTTTGTCATTTGGCAGATGCTTTTAATCCAAAGCGACTTACAAGTGCATAGGTTCTACCATAAGTCAAAGCATCACATCCAGAACTAGGAAAATACACGTGGAATGCTGTTTTAAACATAGTCGTCATCATAAGTGCAATGTTTTTTTTTTTTTTTTTTTTTTGGGGGGGTTAGACAAGGATAGGGATGACAGAAAGGAGGGGCGGGGGAAATCAGGAGGGAGGACAAAGGTAGAGTTTGAAAAGGTGGGTTTTGAGTCTGCGTTGAAATAGGGGGAGGGATTCTGCTGTCCTGACAGTGGTAGGTAAGTCATTCCACCACTGAGGAACCAGAACGGAAAACAGGCGTGAATGTGCAGCTCAACCGCCAGGTGCACGTAGAGAGGGAACCATAAGGCGACCAGAGCTGGCAGACCAGAGTGGTCTAGCTGGGGAGTAGGGAGTTCTTTTGAAGGTTTCAGGGATTCTCCTTCCTCCAGATGAACATGGGTGCATTATTTCCTGGGTTGTCCGTACGCATCAGGACCACTAAGGGAGCGTCTTCATTCACCTGCAGGATTGTTTGTGTGTCGTCTGTCTTCTGGGAGGAGATTCTCTCAAAGTGCAGACGTTTGTAATGCATTTCAGTGTATTGTGATGGCTACGCATAGCATCTCAACAAATATCTGTCCTGAATGAATTAATGAAATGAATTAAAATGCAGGCAATGCCTTCCATCCATCTTAAATGCTTGCCCTCAAAAATGACATTTTATTTTAATGTATTTTTCTTAAACTATCTTTTTTTCAAACTTAAAGTATCAAAGTGCTCTTTTGCCAGATCACAGAAGAACAAGTGCTGCAGTGTTTTATGATGATTATTAGATTATCAGCACTCATCCACAATAAAATCGAATTGTCATGCAGTTAGATGGAAGAGAGAGTCTATACAGAATCCTTTTTGGCTTTTGATGTTAAGGTCTTTGATCTATGGCGGTGATCTGATTGGGCGCGACCGGAATGTCAGATGTGGGAAACATTTCAGTTGCAAGAGCTGTGCCCCAAAAATGAAGCCTGCATTTTAAATATGAACGCCATTTCCACACTCTGCATCCGCACTGACCGTGTCAAATCAATTTCCAGAAAAAGTGTGAAACAATGTAATGTGATCGACTCTTGCACTTTCCTTTGTGCTTCTCTGAACAGGTCTGGCTCAAGGAGCACACAAGTCGACCAAGGAGACCCACCCTTCTCCAGCAGGGAAATTATTAACTTTTCTGTACCCATTTCTATCATGGCGCCTCTGTAACTGCCCTTGTGTGGAAACCGGCTGGGTGGGCCCACCATTACAAGACTGACAATGAAGGAGAGCAAAGTCCAACGACTGCAGCTTAGCAACCAAACATTTTTTCTAAACTGTGAATGTCAATAATGCTTAATAGTTATTTCACTTAAAATGCAAAAGTGCCAAATTTGTGTTTGTGGTTAGAGGTGTGTGAAAGGTGTTCCTGTATTCATTGTATTGTATTCATAAAATAATTAATGACCGATTATGTAACTTGGTGACGTCAATATTAAATTGTATACCTGCATAAACCTCTCCAGTGTTGCTATTGCTATATATTATTCCTGAGCCGGGACAAAAATATTTATCACAAGTTCTCAGACCATAACGAGTGGTCTTGTGTCAGGATCCATTGGATTTAGATGTACTCATTTTTGCGCAAATGGTATCCATGACAAAATGATTATGGTATCCAGAACACAGAAATGGCACAACATAGCAATACCAAAATCAGTAGTTGGCGAGCCCATTGGTATTTCTGTAGACCTGCAAAATGGCATTGAGATATCGAGGTTCAAAATGAGCTATTTTGAGTGCCAATTGTACCGCACTCGTGGGCCGTATACAGTTCACAGACCATTGCCGCATACACACCCCCCCCCTACTTCAGGCCTCGGTCAGCATAGCCAGCTGTCCCCCCTTGATGGCGACCCTCAGTGGAACACACACTGCTTAATCTGAGCAGTAGCCCCCCGACCATAATTTGACATAATACTTCCTAACAGAGGGTGGCACAGATGGTGCAGTGGGTAGCGCTCCCACCTCACAGCAAGGAGGTCCTGGGTTTGAATCCCCGTCGGCCGGGGCCTCTCTGTGCGGAGTTTGCATGTTCTCCCTGTGTTCGCGTGGGTTTCCTCCGGGTACTCCGGTTTCCTCCCACAGTCCAAAGACATGCAGGTTAGGCTGATTCGAGAGTAAATTGCCAATGGGATTGAGTGTGTGAATGAATGGTGTGTGTGCCCTGCGATGGACCTGTCCAGGGTGTATTCCTGCCTTTCGCCCAATGTATGCTGGGATAGGCTCCAGCCCCCCTGCGACCCTGTTCAGGATGAGCTGGTTAAGATAATGGATGGATGGACTTCTTAACAGAACCTACATTCTCCCATTTTATTCCTTTTTCTCCCTGCGCTTTCTCTTTCGCTCTCCCTGCTGATTGAAGGTTTCGTTGAGCGATTCGCCCCCTGGAGGTAAAGCCCTTGTGTGCTGACATTCAGGGCTTTGCAGTCGGCTCCCATGTCCTCTGGCCTTTTTATCTCCTCACTGTGCGCGAGAAAAAAGATGGATAACACTCTATTTGAATCCCTCGCCGTAAGGATGACATAACACTGTCACAAGATGGCATAACAGGTGATGTCAGTTGATAATCATACTTTTATCTGTAAATGTTATGACATGTTACTATCATAAGATATAGATAAAAGTATGTGAGTTTTATGTAATTTTACATCAACTGACATCATCTGTTATGCCATCTTGTGACAGCTGTTATGTCGTGTATGACAGTGGTATGTGAGCCTTATGGCGAAGGGTTCAAGTAAAGTGTAACCAAAAGGATGAATGAAAGTACAAAAATATAATGAGGTGAACACAGAAAGGGGTACAGGACTGTTTGCTGTGTACTGAAATCAGTTTCCAACAAGAAACGTTTGAGAGGGGTGTCTCGGTGGCGCAGCCTGTAGAGCACGGACCGCATGCTCATTGCGAGCCGTGACGTCGGCGGTTCGAATCCGACCATCCGACATTTGTCGCATGTCTTCCCCTCTCTCTCGCTCCCATTCTTCCTGTCTCTCTATACTATATACTATATACTATATACTGTCCAATAAAGCTGAAAAAGGCCCAAAAAAAAATATTTATCTTTAAGAAACGTTTGAGAAGCAGATCTGGATTTAATTTATTGTTCCGAATATTAATTTGAAAAAAGAAAAGAAAAGCGCAATTGCGTTTAATATATTTTCTTGAATTGGAACTGATTTTATTTTTTCTCTTGATACATTTCTGGGGTTTTCTCAGCCTTGTTCAACATTGGGAGAACCTTAGTGAGTTCAGGATGTCATGTGCATCTCAAAAGCATGTGGGTCACACGCCTAAGCACATTGGTCTTGTCTGGGGTGTGGTCACATGACTACTTCGATGCCACATATTCAGTATAGGTGAGACCACAGAAAAGGACGAGGAGACCAATGCTAATTCCACGGGTGAAAAAATGTCAAGAAAACACACAAACCCCCTGTGCAGTTGCATCACTTCACAGACAAAATGTATTCATCACAAAGTTACAAAATAAATAGATTTTTCCCCTATATAACATTCATGTTTTGTATTTTTTTTTTCTTTTTTCTACATTTGCTACAGGATTACAGAAATACTTGGTCAATCATTTACAACGATCATGATGGCGATAGATGTTGAACCTGCTCCTGTGTTTTTTTGGGCACAGAGAGAGAGGGAGAGAGAGAGGGAAAGAGAGAGAACAAGGGGGAAAGAGGGGGAGGGAGAGCAGCTGCAGGGTGATACAGGAGCTTGGTGTAAATGTGTAAATGTGACGTTTGATTAGAGGAGCCCCGCAGTCACGACTTGCCACACCCTCCCACCCCTGCCGCCCCCCCCCCATACCACCACCGCCTCCTCCCCCCACATCCCAACCTGACCCCCCCCCACACACACACACGCACACCCACCGCCTCCTCCCCCCACATCCCAACCTGACCCCCCCCCCACACACACACACGCACACCCACCGCCTCCTCCCCCCACATCCCAAACTGACCCCCCCACACACACACACACCCACCCACCGCCTCCTCCCCCCACATCCCAACCTGACCCCCCCACACACACACACACACGCACACCCACCGCCTCCTCCCCCCACATCCCAACCTGACCCCCCCCCCCACACACACACCCACCGCCTCCTCCCCCCACATCCCAACCTGACCCCCCCCCACACACACACACGCACACCCACCGCCTCCTCCCCCCACATCCCAACCTGACCCCCCCCCACACACACACACCCACCCACCGCCTCCTCCCCCCACATCCCAACCTGACCCCCCCCCACACACACACACCCACCGCCTCCTCCCCCCACATCCCAACCTGACCCCCCCCACACACACACACCCACCGCCTCCTCCCCCCACATCCCAACCTGACCCCACACACACACGCACACCCACCCACCGCCTCCTCCCCCCACATCCAAACATGACCCCCCCACACACACACACACGCACACCCACCGCCTCCTCCCCCCACATCCCAACCTGACCCCCACACACACACGCACACCCACCGCACCCATATTTCTCTGGCAGGCAGTTGTATCTGCTCAACCATTTCGGTGACACTTGTTGGATTCTGACCACTTACATCCAACGGGACCTGACAATAGTTTTTTCAACAGTGAAAAAAAAAAATGATTCTGGAGTTTAGTTGAAAATTTTGACAGGTCAACAAGCAGGAACAGACAGCTTGTTGACAGACACGTGCTGACAGGAAAATCAAACGATGGCGAAGAATATAGCTAGAAAACATGTCCTCCCACAGATATTAAAGCAGACCAACTCCTCACAAACTTCAAAATTATTATTATTTTGGATTCAAATACATTTCTGTGCTCAATTGATCTTGCCTGATGTAATTGAGCCAACAAGGGGTTCTTTCCGATTGCTTATTTTTCACCTCCCATTCCTTGCTCCATTCCTTGCTCCTAGCTCCACCCATTGGGGGAGGCAAATGAAGGCAGCAAGAAAAGGTGGTGAAGATGGAAAATTGAGAAAATGTGAATTAGGCAAACAGAGTCCTTGATCCCTCAAACATAATTTGGGAGCCTCCTACAATAGCTCCACTTTCTAGCTCCTGGAAGGAACATTTAACAGATTGGAATTTCCTTAATGATTTTTATTCCTTTATTTTAATTGGTAATCACATTGAGATTGGAATCTCTTTTTCAAGTGAGACCTATATACATCCTCCATCGATAAAGGCAAGGAACAAGGAGAAAGGAGATGGAAAAATAAGAGATTGGAATGAGCGCCAAGAAGACCAGAGCTCAGTAAAGCATAGTATTTTTATTTCAGGTAATGAATCTGCTGAAAATTTACTCAAAAGCATCATCGCTATCCAAATGCCACAGTTACTCGCGAACATCAACAGAGTTGAAAAATGGACATTTTAATCCAGAACAATTTCTTCTATTGCAAGCAGAAGTTGATCTGCCGAAGCAGGCCAATTCTGGTTGATGTTTGCAAGGAACTGTGGCATTATATTTGGAAAGAGATGATGCTGTTGAGTATTTTCAAATGTAAATATTCAGTTGGTCCATTTCCAGAAGTAAAAGTGTGTATGGTCCCTTATATAATGGCAAACTGTGTCTAAAAGAAATAGTCAGATCTAGAACATTTGTCTCAACTATCTGGATGGAATAGATAGTACTCTGGGTAAGTGAAAACACTATTATTTTTGGGTGAACTGGGATTCAGTATGGGATTCAACAAAATACCAGCTCTTTATGCATTGAATTGACCACTTATTGAGCTGTGAAAATAAAAATGTCTTAGTGTAAATGTAAGAAGAGGACTATCTATTTGTGTGTGCTGTCTAAAAAATATTTTTAACGGTATGCTCAATCATAGTTTGCTGTGCCCTACACTCTCAAATTTCGTGTTATGTTAACAGTTTGTGTTTAAAAGTCTCCCGTTTAACACATTAATTGTATATTTGTACATTCTTTTCGAGAGTGTAGAAACTTTGAAAGAATTAAAAGGGAAGAATCTCTCAATCCAAATGCTTCCTGAAGAAAACAACAATGCCGTCCACACAATCTGAGATGACATATGGCACAGTACACAGTTCTGGATAGTTAGCACATAGTATGTTTAGATTAGCAATGTTCACTTCCATTTGGGCCTGCATGCTTTCAGCTGTGTAATATTTGAGATAACTAATTATCCGAGTGTTTCAAACCAGGGGGGCATCTGTTCACAAGATCACAGGGGAACTAGGAGCACAGCTATGAGAAAACGAGACAAATATCTTTTCTGCATTTCTGCAGTGGAACCGTTGTAAAGTTAGTTTTTACGCTACTAAGAGAAAGTGCACAGTGCCACAAACAGCAAGGAAGGCACAGAAGTTAGGTGAATTTCCAGACAGATCTATCGGTCTCTTATCATGAAAGGAATGCATCTCCACCTGATGTTCCCACACTTCAAAGGCAGCCAGCACACCTGACTACCTGACCATAGGCCAACATTACTTGGATAAAAACATGTTTGCGATAAAGGGCCGGGCTCTATCTAGGCCTCGCAGAGCTGTGCTGTCTCCTAGGGTTCCTCTCTCATCTTGTGAGCGTTCTACACGGATGCGTGTTCCCCTCCGTCTCGGGAGAGGTGAGGCTCTGTCGTTACCACGGTGCTCACCCAGATACTCGCTGTGTCTTCCCAAAAAGGGACAACATACGGGAACAAACGTAGCTCATTCGAATGACTCATATATGTTCCTCTTTTTTTTTTTCAGAATGAAGGCCATGCAGAGATGTTTTTCAGATACATTTCTGTGTGATTACGAGTGTTGGGAATGCGCAGGGGGAAGAGCAGGAGGTGTGGGGAGGTGTTAGGGAGGGCAGGGGCTGGCAGACTGGGGCACAGTGCGTCGGAGCTCTCATTGGGGCAGGGCTTTCAGGATGGCGTTGACCTCCTCAGCCACGGCCGTCAGGGCAAACTCAAACTGGTCCTACGGAGGCGAGGGAGATACAGTGAGGCTCACACGCCCACACACACGCCCACGCACACACGCCCACGCTGCTATCGCTGCACTCACACATAGACACACACATAACCCTGGGTAATTTCAGAAGCCTGAGTTCTAGAACACCAAACGCATTCCATTCCCATCAGCATTAGAATGTTGAGTTCAGAGTATTCCAAACACATATTTCCTAATCACATATTTACAGGGCTGCAAGGAAATTATAATACTTTGTAAAAAACAATTAAATAAATACAGTAAAACCCCGGGCTAATGCACCCTGCCGTAACATGATTTTGGTAATCGTTGGCTGCTCCTGTATCGCCCATCCCCCCTAGGTTTCCAAAAACATTTTGGTTAAGATTCCTTAAAAAGATAATTTAGTTATTATTATGAAATATTAAGAAACAGCTGCTATAGACTTATAGGCTTATCCAATATTCTGGTCCCCCCAGCATATCATGTAACTTTCTTAAAGGAATCAGTACTCACTGTACTGTCCCCTTACTGTACATACAGTATGAATTATGACGCAGCAGTCACGTTTAGTCGTAGAACTGAGGCAATGGCCATACCTTGGTGCGCACCATCCCTGGTCTCTGGTCACGGACATGTTCAAGGGTCGCAGCGATGTCGATTTCCTTCACTCCTGAAACGCACACATTACTCATTTCAGTGATTGACATGCTAAGAAAATGCAGCCACCCACAGCAATGTGTGCACTGTTTATATACACTCTGTACACTATATACACCACTTTATTAGGTACACCTGTACGCCAGTACGATCAGCCAATCGTGTCAGAGCAACTCAATGCATAAAAGCATGCTGACATGGTCAAGTGGTTCAGCTGTTGTTCAGACCAAACATCAAAAATGGGGAATAAATGTAATCTAAGTGACTGTGAGTGTACAGTGATTGTTGGATCCAGACGGGATGGAGTATCTCAGAAAATGCTGATCTCCTGGGATTTCACGCGCAACAGTCCAGATTGTAAAGGGAATGGTGTGGTAACAAAAGACATCCAGTGAACGGCAATCATTTTAGCATTTAGTAAAGCCTCTCATACTAAAGTATGCAATGGCATTGCTGCACTTAGGAATTAAAAGTAGCACATGTAAGAAATGTATTCTAAAACCACATTTTTAGACACACATATACATTACACACAGGTCTTACCCGCACAAAGAACCCCAGATATTACAGCACTGAATATAAAAAAGAAAAGAAAAAAGTATTTCTCTGACAAAGGATTTTAGACGCACCTTTAGCCATGCGGTTCAGGACCATGTCAATCAGGATGTAGGTTCCAGTCCTGCCTGTACCGTCGCTGTACGACACAGAACAACACTCAGCGGGCAGCCATTTCATCAACAGCAGACCCGGGTCAAATATGTAGCTGCTTTGTTTTCAAATGCTTTTCTATGCTTTACTGAGCTTGCCTGGTGTATTGGTACCCCTGCAATACGCTCAAAAAGTGGTGTTCTGATCTTCCTGGTTGGCTCAATTGCACCAGGCAAGATCAATCGAGCACAAAAAAAGTGTTAGAAGCCAAAACAATTAACAAAACAATTTATCCGACGTCTGATCAACACAATGCTCAACTTCTAGGAATGTACTCATTGCTAATGCTACTAAATGCTACTGAATTTTATTCTACCATTTCCAGAAATGTGATTGGCTACTGCTGGTATTGCAGCTGGTAGCTTACCTGCAGTGCACGATTATCGGGCAGGACCGGCCTCTGTAACACTTGTTTACCTTCCTGTGCAGAGACAGGTGAGAGAGGAAAAAAGCAAGTGAAGGAACAGATGGTAAAGGATAAGGGAAAGAAAGTGATAGGGAGGGAGAGAGAGGCAGAGAGAAACAGAGAGAGGATCAGCCACAGTAATAACCCTGTCAGAAAATGTGACGTTGAAACATGGAGGCTACTCCAAACTTGATTTATCGGCACCTTATGAATATTTAAATTTTAATCTGGACTCCTTGACACGTACGTACATTACACTGCCTCAGAGTGAAAGAATATCGAGGAACTGTTCTTTGTTACACGAGGTGCCGAGGGGTTGGGCTCTAAAAGGGGGAGGCGGGACACAAGCTCCAACGAAGGCTCTGATTGGTGTAAGCCTAACTAAGACAAGAGTATGAGCCAATCAACAGACAGCAGGAGGAGCAGTCTCAGAGAGCAGGTGATGCCCTGGAGGAAGAGGAGGAGGAGGAGGAGGAGGAAGGAGAGAGGCGATGGGCCGTCCAGTCAGTGTCGCTCCTGCTGCAGTCACACCTGCCAATGATCATTTTTGTGACTATGCAACTGGACCCAGACTACTAGCTGCAAATCACAAAAATGACACTGGCAGATGTGTGATAACCCACGGACCCCCGCTGACACCCCCCTCCCCCCCCCCCATCGCGGAGGGAGGAACATGGAGAGGGGGAGGCGGAGAGAGGAAGCGGAAGAGGAGGACAGGAGCCCATGGAGGTAAAGAAAGGGTAGAAGAGGTAAGGGGATGGGGAGAGAGGAAGAGCCTACACACACAGGGTCATTAAGGACAGACATAGCAGAGCCTACACACACAGGGTCTTTATGGACAGACGTAGCAGAGCCTACACACAGGGTCTTTATGGACAGACGTAGCAGAGCCTACACACAGGGTCATTAAGCACAGACGTAGGCAGAGCTGCATTGAGGGCCAGGGATCAGGGGGAGTGTGTCACTGGGATGAGGCGTGGCATACAGCAGGGATCTTCAAATCTAGCCCTCCAATCCACATCCAGCCCTGGATTTATTTTCTCCCCGGTAATTAACTGAGCAATTAGTGCGACTGATTGGGCCAGACAGTCTTCACCCCAGACTCTCCCAGGCAAAGGGTGGGTGTAAAGGCAGTGTTGGCCCTGGAGGACCGTGATTTGATGATCCCTGGTGTACAGACTGGTGAGAGGGCAACATTGTAGTAGTGGGTAATGGGAATTAAAATACTTGGCACAGTGATCAGAATTCCACGATTGTTACAATGAATGAGTCTGTGTGCATGTGTGTGAGAGGGTCTGTATATGTGTTTGTGTGTGTGCACGCATGTGCACATGTGTGTATATGTGTGCTAGTTTGCGTGTGTGCATGTGTGTGTGTGTGTGTTTGCGTGTGTGTATGTATATGTGCGTGTGTATATGTATGTGTGTGTGTGTGTATGTGTGTGTGTGTGTGTGTGTGTGTGTATATGTGTGTGCATGTTCATTTTGTCCACTTGTGAATGACAATCACATTCTGCATTTAACACCCGGTGAGTGCAGTACCTGCGGAAGTCCAGCAGAGGGCGCGTGGAGGTGGGGATTCCCTGGGCAGGCCAGCTCAGGAAGTGGAACTGCGTCAGCGTGCGCGTCTCCTGCGTCTGCACGTTCTTCAGGTAGAAGCTCCGCACCAGGAAGTCATTACACCAGATGTGCTCCGAGACCAGGTTCACCTGAGAATGACCGTGCGCGGTTAGACCGCGTAGGGCCGTGGCCCGGAGAATGACCGTGTATGGATCTATGGACCTATTCCTGTCGACTGGGTCACTATTCTCACATTTCCTCCAGATGAGCAAGTTTATAAGCACTCCTGAATGCTCATTTATCTAATAAAAAACCATAGCTTTTGCATTTTGCAAATTGTGTTCTTTTAAATAGGGATTTTGGTGTGACAGAGATGAATCGTTCAGCTCTACGGTGTATGGTTATGCCACATAGGACAGCGGTGTGCGCTCACACGGCGGTCAGCGGAGGCAGGCGTGTACCTCGTAGATGTGGTAGAGGGAGGAGCCCTCGTCTGGCCAATAGCGATCGCACTGCTTCTCCCCGTCCTCCACCAGAGCCGTCATCATCACGATCACCGTGCAGCCGTTCTCCCACACCATCTGCAGCACAACACAGTGTCTGTGAGACGTATACCATATGCCTATACCATACACAGAGCACGGACAGAGTGCTGCTCCGTCCACACACACACACACACACACACACACACAGTGTCTGTGAGACATATACCATACACCTATACCATACACAGAGCACGGACAGAATGCTGCTCCATCAACACACACACACACACAGTCCTTGTGAAACGCATATACCCTCCGTACAGTACGGAAAGAGTGCTGCTTCGTCAACAACTAGCACACACACACACACACAAACACTCACAGTCCCTGTGAAACATACTGTCCTGTATATACCATCCACAGGGCCGTCGTCATCACAATTACAGTGGAGCCATTCCCCCACAACTATACCATACACAGCACACAGGGCAGAGCGCTGGTCCATCAACCGCAAGTGCACAAACACACACACACACACACACAGACACAGTCCCTGTGAAACATACTGTCCTGCCTATACCATACTGTACTGTATAGTGCTACCTATAGCATCAATACATGCTGCCACGCATGCTAAAACTAAAAACAACAACACACGTGCAGCACTGTGCATTTTGCTGAAAGACACAAACACACACACACACACACACACACACACACACATCCTACAGTATTAACCTTACAAACTATCATGCACATTAAGAACAACACACGTGCAGCAATGTGCATCCGGCTTAAAGTCTCAAACACGCAGATGGTGGCACCAACCTGCCAGAAGTCAGCGATGGTGTGTGAGAGGGGTCCCTGGGTGGCGATGTAGGCAGGCATTCGAGGATCGTGTTCAATCTGTGGCCACAGGAAACGACACGATCAGAGCACAGCCCGGGGAATCTTACCAACTCCCCTCTCTTTCGGGGTCCGCAGATGTTATTTCACGCAGTGCTATTATTCGGTTTAGAAAGAGCGCCAACTCATCCAGTGAATGTTTTACAGGTTCTGAGGAGGGAGGGGGAGGAAGTGTATGTTGTTGTCAGTGAGACAGCTTCCAAGGGCCTGTTCCACAAAGCAGGATCACTGAGTTAGCTGGATAACTGCACAGAGTAAAACCTGGATGGCCAATCAAGCGGTGCTTACGACGGTGCTGGCGTTGATGTAGTCTGCCCGAGAGGGGTTGACCTCCGCCTTCAGTTTCACTCGAGAGTGGTCGTCTGCAACAGAGCACGGCGGACAAACACAACAGTGTTGTTAAGTCACTCTTAACAATCATTTTAGTCTCATATTCAGATTTGTATAGACTTATTTCTATATCCTCTTTTGCTAAATAAGACAACTAAGACAGATTGTCACTGAGGTGAAAGTGTTTTACTAATTTCAAGATTTGCCAATGGAGTAAGATCATTTCACTTGTCAAGCAAAAAGTAACTTTTTTTGGCCAGTTGCTCATATACAGATTAAGCCTAGTCCTAGACTAAATTCAATTTTGAATGCAGATTCTCCATACAAATCCAAAACTTTAGACCAGAACTAAACTGCTCTAAATCTCTGCCTGTTTTAGTAATTACAAGACAAAAACACTTGTTACGACAGCCGTGTAGAAGAGCGAACAAAAAAGATGTCAGCGAGGTGAAGCAGGGGCAAAGGGCCAGGCTGGGACTCACAGGGCACGAAGTCGGGGTTGCGGTTCTTCTTCAGGTTGGTCTCGTTCTGGGCCACCGACACGGTGCTGGGCTCGGCCTGGTAGGAGCACAGGGCCTCCCACTCCCTCAGGAGCCGGTCCTTGTTCTTCAGGTGGTCCTCCATGTAGGCCTGGGCACAAGGCAGCAGCACAAGCCTCAGTGACATGCCCAAAAACTCACTACCGCCGTGCTCAAACTTACCCCGTTTGCTCCTGGGCCAAAAAGATGAATGCTGTACTATCACAAGTGAAGAAAAACCAGCACTCACACTCACACTTTGTCATGAAATTAATTGTGACTCTTATAATCTCATCTCAGAATTCAGTAGAAGTACATATGAGAGTAAAAGGAGTAAGCATTTTATTGTAGAGAGTGAGTGCTGGCTTTTGCCACAGTATTCATCTAACTTTCAGTTAGGTTGGAGTTCAGCACTGATGTTGTACAGTATGTTCGGTATGTTCTATACCTGGAACAGCTATTTTTTTATTTCACATTTCACATTCCAGATTTGGGCAGGGTCCGAGATGTACTCATGTCGAGTTATCTGGCTAGTAATCCTGCTTTGTGGAACTGGCCCCTGACAGTCAACTAAATTAGGGCTGAAGTGAAAACCTACAGGATGGTAGATCTCCAGGAACAGGGTTGGGCAGCCCTGCTCTAGCTGGTGAATGAGGTGTGCTTTATTAGGGTTGGAGTGAAAACCTACAGGACAGTAGATCTCCAGGAACAGGGTTGGGCAGCCCTGCTCTAGCTGATGAATGACGTGTGCTTTATTAGGGTTGAATTGAAAACCTACAGGACGGCGGATCTCCAGGAACAGCGTTGGGCAGCCCTGCTGTAGCTGCTGAATAAGGTGAGCTAGTTAGGGTTGGAGTGAAAACCTACTGGACGGGGTTGGGCGGCGCTGCGTTAGTAGTTGTCAGTTTTTTGCGGGCGGAGGTGACGAAGCGGGTCTCCTGCTCACCAGGATCATGTGTCCGGTGGAGATGTCCATGTTGGAGTGTGTGTGTGAGCGTGTGAGTGTGTGTGTGTGTCTGTACCAGGATCATGTGTCCGGTGGAGATGTCCATGTTGGAGTGTGTGTGTGTGTGTGTGTGTGTGTGTGTGTGTACCAGGATCATGTGTCCGGTGGAGATGTCCATGTTGGAGTGTGTGTGTGAGCGGGTGTGTGTGTGTGTGTGTCTGTACCAGGATCATGTGTCCGGTGGAGATGTCCATGTTGGAGTGTGTGTGTGTGTGTGTGTGTGTGTGTGTGTGTACCAGGATCATGTGTCCGGTGGAGATGTCCATGTTGGAGTGTGTGTGTGAGCGGGTGTGTGTGTGTGTGTGTGTGTGTACCAGGATCATGTGTCCGGTGGAGATGTCCATGTTGGAGTGTGTGTGAGCGGGTGTGTGTGTGTGTCTGTACCAGGATCATGTGTCCGGTGGAGATGTCCATGTTGGACTGCGCTGGCTCCTCGCACCAGGAGGGGGTGCTGCTGTGGGAGCTGGGGCTGGGCTGGGGCGCGTCGCTGAACTGGGACGACACGCTGCTCACCCGGGAGGTGTCCGTGCCCCCCCCGCCCCCGCCTCCTCCTCCGGCCCCGCCGCCCGTCTCCTGCCGACCAAACTTGGCCGCCATGTGCTGACGGCACAATTCCTGAGAAGAAAAAAAAAACAGTGCCGATTAAGTCCTTGAAATTCATATACTAATGGGAGATTGCAAAAAAAATAAAATTATCTGCTCATTCCCTCTTAATCAGCGATCTCAAACTCAAAATCCTAGAGGGCCGCTGTGTGTGCTGGTTTTTGATGTGTTCCAGGTCTTAAGGGCTTCATTTAAGCCACTGATTGGCTAAGGAGACGGCACACATTGTTTCCAAGGCCTAAAATGGCCGCTGACTGAGAGGAATGACTCAGAGGAAATCACAGAAACCAGCAGAGACTGTAGCCCCACAGGACTGGAGTTTGAGACCCCTGCTCTCCTTATCAGACCTGTATCAAATAAACAATACTTTTGGATTCAAATACTTTTCTGTGCTTGATTGACCTTGCTTGATGCAATTGAGCCAGACAAGAGGAGAGCAACTTTTTGCACTTTTTGAGAATGTTCCATAGGTTCCATTACACCAGTCAAGCTCAGCAAAGTCTAGGAAAGTATTAGAATCCAAAACAATTACATACAGTACAGTTGGTAAGTATTTGATTTCCGTTGCTTTGGTTCAGCACTCCAGCACATTGGATTTGAAAACAGTGAATATTATGTTAAAGTGCAGGCTTTCACCTATAAAGGTTATTTACAGCCATATTGGGTGATCCATGTAGGAATGACATCCTTTTTATACATCGTCCTGCCATTTCAGGGGACCAAAAGTAATTGGACAGTTGGCATCTCAGCTGTTTCTGATTAGTCAGGTATTTGACCCAGCCTTCCCCACATACACACACACGGCACTTCTCGGTACACACAGTACTTTGTCCCTCTGGTGTTGCCGTACCTGGTAATCATAGTGCGTGTCACTTCCGCCCTCGGGGCCCAGGCCCAGCTTCCCGGACGCCAGCTGACGGGCGTGCTGTCGGAGGCAGGCGATGGTCAGCGCCGCCACCAGGATCCCGCCCACGCAGGCCACGCCCACCAGCGTGAGGAACACCCAGCGGGAGCCCTCGCGCACCCTGGTCGCCTGGGGCAACCCTCGACCATCGCTCCTCTGCACGGGGAGAGAGAGAGGCGGCAGGAAGGGTCAGGAAGCGAAGCTGGAGGGCTCCAAATTGATTTTATGGGCCTCGCAAGGCCGGTGCCGCGGTTAAATACAGCAGGTAACGGACTTCCTGTCCCTCTAGTCGTTCACAGAGTGAGGCGGGAAGGCCAAGCAGGCTGGAAGGAGACGACATCCCCCTCAGCCAATCAGAAGCCAGTGAAAGTACACTGGGTTTAAACAAAAGTGAGTATAACTCGCTGGGAAGGGGCCGGCCACTGAAGTAGAGCCGTTTTGTGGAGGAGTTGCGACCTGTGACCCCTGCAGGGGTCAAAGGTCAGCCTCCGCCATTGTCTTTACACAAACTCGGGCGGAGGTGGAGAGCCCCCCTCCTTGTTGCCGGGCTGAGGGGGAGTTGTGTGTGGTCTCCCTCCCGCGTGTGCCCAGAACGCCGCTCTGCCCGTGTTCGCTCGCTCGCTTTTGTCTCTCGCTCTGTTTGTGTAAGAAAGCCAGCCGCTGGCGCCATCATCAGCGACTAATTACCCGGGCAACACATACACATACACCACACACACACGCACGCAGACGCACGCACACACACCCCGACACGCGCCGCACTCATCAACCACAAATAATTAGTGGAAGTAACCCTCCCCCCCCCCCCCACACACACACACACGCACGCACACACACAACTCGCTTTGCTTCATTACTGGCATGTAAACGATTAAAGAGAACCAACCCCCCCCCCCCACCTACCCCCCACCCCCCGACAGAGTTAATGAGGAGGACACCCTGTCACTCAGCCTTGTGCCTGAGCGCACACATTGCCAGAGAGAAAATGAGAGACAGATACAGAGAGTGATACAGAGGGAGAGAGAGAGAAAGAAAGAGAGAGAGAGAGAGAGAGAGAGAAAGAGAGAGAAAGGGAGAGAGAGAGAAAGGGAAAGGGTAATGATGCGATGTACCCCCACACCAGCTCTCAACCCCAGCCTGTTGATGTTGCCATGGCAACCGGGAGCCTCAGCAGGGGCTCGGAGAATGGGCCCTGCCGCTGCCATGGCAACAGCAAAATGCTCCATGTAATCCCCGTCCATCAGAAGGAGAAGAGAGGCACTGCAACCTCTTTCACACAGAGTGGAGAGAGAGAGAGATAGGGAGAGAGAGAGAGAGAGAGGAGACAGAGAGGGAAGAGAGAGAGGGCTGAGAGAGAGAGAGAGGGAGAGAGAAAACTAGTACTTTCTCTTGTCTGCATGGTTATTCATTTAGTGTGTTCGTACGCAGTGTCTCTGTACGGTGATGTGCTGGGGCTGTGGAGTTCTGGACTATGTATGAGAAAGAGAAATAAAACCGCGAACAAGGGGAACTTCTAGAATCTAGATGAAAGGGGACGACAAAAACAGGTGGCGTTACAACACGCGAGACATTTGTGGCTGACAGCTTCAGTCACGACACTCAAGGAGGAGGAGGAGCACAGTCAGCCTGACTGGAGGGGAAGGTGATGAGAGCACACACACACACGTACGCACACACGAGTACAGACATACACACACACGTACGCACACACAGACATACACACACACGTACGCACACACGAGTACAGACATACACACACACACACGTACGCACACACGAGTACAGACATACACACACACACATACACGCGTACACACACACACATGCATAAGAACACACATACACACACACATGCGTACACACACACACGTACGCACACATGAGTACACACATACGTACACTCATACACACACACATGCATATGCACATTCATACACGGGTACACACACACACACACACACACACACACACACATGCACGCACAAACACACGCACACACATATACACGCAAGTATAGGCACACACACACACACACACACACCCAGGAGTCTGTCACGCTGGGCCGGAGACCAACTCCCCCATGCCTCCTCTCCTCCCTTCTCCAACTCTCCTCTATTCTCATCTCATCCTCTCCTCGGGTCCTCTCTTCTGTTGTTCCTCTGTCCCTCTCCTGCCCCCTGCCCTGCCCCCCTCGCACCCCCCCCGGGCCCTGGAATGTGTGAGGGGGACGCTTCACCTGCTGCCCCAGCCTAGGGGCCGCGGAGGGGAGACTGACAGCCCCTTACACTGGGAGGACAGCGTCACAGGGAAAATGGGCCCATTTCGGACAGGAGGACAAAGACACCCAGGAACCCACTGAACGCGCTGATAGACAGGAGGGCCGGGGAGAGGGGGTGAGAGGGGCGGGGGGCGTGGGGGTGGGGGCTGAGCAGGGCGGGGGGATGAGGTAACGAGGGGCTGGGAAACGGGTGTGGCCGCATACAGACACACCCTCTCAGACCGTTACATAAACCACGGAGATGGCATCAGTCATCAAACCCCAGGAATCTGATTATAATCGACTGCATTGCATTTCAGTATTACTTACATTAGAATGCAACACAGGTTGCCTGGCGATAAGGAATGTTAGTCTATTTGCCACAAAGAATTGTTATTAATATGTTTAGATGCAAGAGAGAATTGAGATGTAACCATTTTCAAAATTAGTATACACTGGATGTTGGTCTTAGATACAAAAACCAAAATGCAAAAAACCATACAGTTTCAACATATGCACTCAATATCCATAGAATTAGCAGGTAGTATTTTAAAAAAAATTCTATTTACAGTTAAATCCACAGCCCACGTAATGTATCCCTGTAGTGTAGTGCACATGCAAGTCTTGGTTAGCTAGCAACATGGATTTTATATTATATAATGAGTGGATCCAATTTTCTGATTTTGTGATATGATGCTGTTTTATGTCTCTTTGTTGCTCAAATTTGTGACACCTGTCTTCATCTTGCTAATGCTAAAAGAACATCAGGTCCAGGTCTTTGTCGTATTATTCCAGGCAATTTCTATACGTTTCAACCAGTTTTGACCATTTTGCAAATATGTCAATTGAATGGAAAATCAATATCTCCTCAACAGTTTAACAAAACAAAAAAACGATACAGAATCCAGTATGTGTAGATCACAGCTAGCTAGCTTTATTCATCTTAAAGAAGAAATACGTACCTCCCCTTTATTTCGGAGAGTGTAGAAGACACAGAATGTGACGTAATGCAGGACTGTCTGTTACTATGGGAGAGGAGGGCAGCGTCAAACAGGAGAAATAACCACAAAAAAAATGTTTTTTTACTTCTATTTGTCATATCTACTTTTTTTTTTTTTGGTTTTCTCAACTGAGAATGAACCTAGAAAAACCTGTAAGAAACCGAAGTAGAATTTTAGGGCTATCCAATGAAGATTTTTTTTTCTGTGCGAAAAGCATAAGCCACAGTCGAGGAAAAATGTCTGTCATTTGTGACCCCGTATCTCCTCATGTTCTGCTATCTCATATACAGTGAAGGGAGGGGGCACTGCCGACAGTACTCATTACACCACCCGCAAGCAATAATACTCTCTACATTTATACCGCCCGCAACCAATAATACTCTACATTTATACCGCCCGCAACCGATAATACTCTCTACATTTATACCGCCCGCAACCGATAATACTCTCTACATTTATACCGCCCGCAACCGATAATACTCTCTACATTTATACCGCCCGCAACCAATAATACTCTCTACATTTATACCGCCCGCAACCGATAATACTCTCTACATTTATACCGCCCGCAACCAATAATACTCTCTACATTTATACCGCCCGCAACCGATAATACTCTCTACATTTATACCGCCCGCAAGCAATAATACTCTCTACAATTATACCGCCCGCAACCGATAATACTCTCTGCATGTATACCGCCCGCAACCAATAATGCTCTCTACATTTATACCGCCCGCAAACGATAATACTCTCTACATTTATACCGCCCGCAACCGATAATACTCTCTACATTTATACCGCCCGCAACCAATAACACTCTCTACATTTATACTGCCCGCAACCGATAATACTCTCTACATTTATACCGCCCGCAACCAATAATACTCTCTACATTTATACCGCCCGCAACCAATAATACTCTCTACATTTATACCGCCCGCAACCGATAATACTCTCTACATTTATACCGCCCGCAACCGATAATACTCTGTACATTTATACCGCCCATAACCGATAATACTCTCTACATTTATACCGCCCGCAAGCAATAATACTCTCTACATTTATACCGCCTGCAACAGAAAATCGAGAGAAAACGCTCTCGGAAGAGAGGGGGGGGGGGGGAACAGAGACAGAGGAAGACAGAGAAAGAGAGAGAAAGAGAGATCCACAGGGTCCCAGGACCTCTGGAGCAGCCCCGATATCACCCTTTGACCTTTGCTGACCCTTTCAATCGGCCCCAGATTCAGGGTCCACCCCTACCCGCCCACCCACTGGTGACACCCACAGATCCGGGGTTTCCCAGCAAAACTATGTTGGCTGTCCTGCAGACTCAGGACAAGAGCCCTGACCTCCGCATACCTCCAAGAACCTCCAAGAGTCCCAGGGACAGGCCTCTGCCCTAGCCTACACTCTCGCTTTCCCATCACTCTTAGGAAACATTTGGTTTTAACACTCTTTTCTGAAGAAATGTGCATGTGTGTGTGTATGTGTGTGTACATGTGTGCATGCCTGTGTTGTGTGTGTATGTGTGTGTGTGTTCTGTGTGTGATTTGTTGGATTTTGGGGGAGTAAAAAGTCAGATGACAAAGGGAATTACTATCTGCATCACAATGGAGGGATACAAGGCTGAACACAAGCAAGTAAAATCTTATTTGTATGGCACATTTCATACAGAACTGCAATGCAATGTGCTGTAGATGGAGATAAAGACAGAAAATAAATACAGAAATATAAATAAGAAAAATTTAAAAAACAATAATAAATAGTTAAAACAGAATGATTAAAATTTTAATAAGAGAGCTCTATATATTATTTGGGGTCCAACCCTTATTGTCAGCAATAATGAGGTCCAGCCCCAGACCCAGGTCAAACCTTACTTTTTTTAAGGCACCTGAGATGGGTCTAACTCCCTCAAGAGGTTAACACTAAGACGTACCTTCGGTAAAAGATAAAAAGATGTGCCTTAACACAAAATCAATGCAGGGATTTTAAGATGGGTGTAATATGAACTCTCCGCCTGGTGTTTGTCAGGACACAAGCTGCTCCGTTCTGTAGTGACCGTTGTAACTGACCAATAGCCCATTTCTGTAGACCAGACAGGAGGGCATTACAATAATCAAGGCTGCTAGTGATAAAAGCGTGCATTAGCTTTTCAGTATCAGCCTGAGAGAGAAATGTTCAAACTTTAGCTTTGTTTCTCAAGTTATAAAAGGACAGTTTCCTTACATTTCTAATGTGGGCCTAAAAATTGAGCTCAGAATCAGTGATGATACCAAGGTTTTTAACTTGGTCCTGAGTGCGTATTTCAAGTGACTGTAGGTGTGCAGCAAGTTTCTCCCTCTGGGCCTTTGTCCCAGCAATTAGGATCTCAGTGTTATTTATTTATTTATTTATTTTAGCTTTCGACCATTCAGATATGGTCTGAACAACCCAAGAACAAGGGGACCTAGTGCTGGGGTGTCTCGGTGGCGCAGCCTGTAGAGCACTGACCGCATGCTCATTGCGAGCCGCAACGTCGGCGGTTCGAATCCGACCGTCCGACATTTGTCGCATGTCTTCCCCTCTCTCTCGCTCCCATTCTTCCTGTCTCTCTATACTATATACTGTCCAATAAAGCTGAAAAAGGCCTAAAAAATATCTTTAAAAAAAAGGGGACCCAGTGCCGTCCCGGTCACCATATTTGACCCGTGTAGATCTACATTGTCCCCTCTCCATACTGAGGGCAAACACCTTCTCCTGCCTGTCACAGCACAGGATCAGCCAACCCTGTCGTCACCTGCCTATAGGCTCTCTGAAACGAACAGGCCGAAAAGCGCGCGCTAGAAAAGTGCAGCAGGATGTCACAGTCTGATCATTTTTAAAACCAATATACCTGTAACTAGTGAGCTGTCAGCTAACAGGCTGCGAAGGAACCGAGAGGCACGCGGTAATTACAGCCTTCTCCCTCTGCCCTCTATGATCTCTGCGTCGCGATAAGCTTGTGTAAACTTTAAACAAATAGGGTCTCGTTTGTCAATGTATTCGCAATTTAATAATCTGTGCGGAGGATCAGAGAGCAAGAAGATGTGTGAGGAAATTGTGTTAGAAAAGATGTGTGAGACATTATGTTAGAAAGATTGATTCTGAATGCATTGTGATTTAAAAAGGGGCAGGTGGGAGGACGCAAGCCATATTCCAGAGACCGGCATGAAATATGCGAGCAATAGAGGCGAAAGATGAAGGGTGAAGACTGCATGGAGTGGGGATGACAAACACATTACATCATCCCCAGTGTCCAGACTGCACTGACCCCCGTAACCACAGCAACCGCCTCACCTGACATCACTGTCTGAGGAGGGGGGGGGGGAGCAGCAGCGAACACAGTGACAAGTTAACCTTCAGTTCACATATGAGCATGCACACACATGCAAACACACCGATCCACAATGCAATATCCCTTACAATAACAACATGACATGAGCCGTGGTAGGCGGGATCAGAGAGCAACCTGTCTGTCATTCCGTCTGTGTGTGATGTCACATCTCTCTAAGCCCTCAACTAGCATTCTACTACCTGCCCGGCTTCACTCTTTCACACTCATGACAACATACGCACAGGGTACTAAAAGTGCCCAAAAACGTACAAATGCTTGTCACTGGGGCTGGGCCCTATAGTAGGTGCATGAAATTGCAGCCAGCAATACTGTACATAATTACATCTGATCCTTGAAGAACAAAAATGTACCTCCACTGTCACTTTATTTTGGAGCATTTAATAGTGTTCCAGAGAATATGTTGCTGTTCAGTTTAGAAACACGATGAGGAAGAGATGCCGTTCTAGTGTGCGTATGCGTGTGTCCGTGTGTGCCTGCGTGTGGAGAAAATACAATCCAGCAACAGGATTCACAGACCCTTGCCGTCTCATTTAGACCCCCAGGACAGGACAGTGTGGGGAGGGGGGAAGAAGATTTCATCTTTAGGCAGAGACGGGCACCTGCGATAACTGCCCCCAGGCCACATGTTACCTTTCAGGACGAGGTCCCAAAAAGAAACTGTCATTTTGCTCTAATATAGATACTATAATATAAAGTGGTGAGGGGAAAGGGAGGAGATCAGGCTCACGGTGAACCTTTAGGGAAGAGAGGTCCTGTACAGATGAAAAACCTCAAAGGAAGCAGTCACTCATCTCAGCAGAATACAAACGGAACTTAAAGATATGTTTAAATTAAATTAGAAATTTGAATAATATTAGCAAATTTCACAATTCCATATATTTTGACCTATTTTGAACCCTGACACTTTTCTGCATAATAACTGCCATTTCACTGCAACTCATAGCCGAGGGGGTTTAAGTATTCAACAGGGCATAAGTTCATTCAATCAATTAACAACCTGCGTACATCTGCAGACTTTCCTAGGTGCTCATTAACCCTGATACAAACTGTCAAAATAATAAACATCCATGTAGAGTACTTGGTGAGTCTATTCAGCTGGGAGTTTATTTAAATAATGATTCATAAATGCCAAAAACAATCAACAGTGCACAATACAGCACATATTTTCTTGCCATAATGATCATACGGTACCATCATCTATAAGTCTGTGAGAATGCAGGATGATTAAGAAGGCAAACGGGAATCATCGCACTCAGAGACCACCACTCTAACATGTACACATACGCATCTTTAATTCTGCTATCTCCAGAGTGCCTATGTCTGCTGATGGTTAACTGACACTCATTGTTAGTTTCCGTCCTGCCTATCCGATACCTATAGGAGACATAACCGTATGCTGTAAAATAAGGTACCTTCTTTACACACACAGAAAAAAAACACTATATGTATACATATATACATACAGAATATCTAAAAACGTAGATTAAGACTAAATATGAATTTAAGAGGTTTTTTTTGCCAGCTCTTGGCAATTATCGGGTGATTATTTTGGAAATTGCTTGCTGCTCGTGTGAATAATTGTCTGTGCCGTGCAGGAAGATGGAATAAAGAGCTGTTTTTCCAGGCCGACCTGGAGCTTCAGAAAGAGCTTCAGAAAGAGCTTCAGAAAGAGGCAGAGAGCAGAGAGCTGAAGCCCTGGGGCTGCAGCTTCCCAGCACTGCGTGTGGGGAAGCCCCTCACAAAATGGAGGCCTCTGGAGTTGGGACGCTTTATGACAAATCTGCACCTTACCCACTTCAGGCAAGTAATCCTACACCACAGCAGCCCACAGGACAGACGCCAGGGCAAATCAGATGATGCACAACATGGCCTCACGGGTACAAAATGAGTACTGGAAGTTATTATAATCCTTATCACATTATTAGCTGCAGCGGTAGTAATGGCATTAGCCTATTAGATTTAAGCTAAAAATAGAGATTGACAGTAAATGCGTCAATAGGTAATCACATTCGAAAATGTGTAACCATAATGTACATCTACAATGACTGCGTTATTCTGAAAATTAATTTAAATAAATTAGTACAAATCAATCAATGTGTGAGTGTGTGTTTACACTGGAATTTCCATCTTACAACAAGTACAATATAGCCAATTAATTGCATATATTAGTTTAGAATAACAAATAAGAACATTACAGCCAGATAATATTGTAGATATTGGACATTGCATTAAATATACACATATACATTTTCTTACCACCTTTTTAATTATTATTATTCTTAATTATTATTATTATTATTATTATTATTATTATTATTATTATTATTATTATTATTATTATGTAAAATAGCTAAATACGGACATTTATTGCAAGTCATTCATTCTTTAGAAAGTAGAAGCAATAGACAGAATGTTTCGGTTGCAAAGTCTTATCAATACCGCACATTTGTATCCGTTCATGTTTGAGAAGAATGATCGTTAAGTCAAAGACGAGACCACAGAGAATGATCAACCAGTTTAGGCACAGATACTTCCTAATTTTTCTCCAATTGCAGATATACCATTTCTGTTTATAATAAGTTGTACTTATAGGTACCTATCAATGTATTTAGATTCCATAAATAAAATTAATATGAAGTGGAATTACGGTGAATAAAAACAGTATTTATTCAGCCAGCTTAAACCACTCTGTTACCTTTGTCATTCCTACAATCAGTATGTACCTTCGTCGTTCTTACAATCACATTTTTAAATTACTATTAGTAATTTATGAATTAATATCGTTTGGCCCAAATAGTTTAAATGTCAAATGCTCTACCCATTAAAAAAAACATATATCCAAAGAAAAAAGAGAAAACGAGTACTAATGTTACTTATTACAACTATTGAATAATTTCGTTAATATAATTCAAACTGTATGTTTTCAACAATCAACAATCAAACGAAATACTAAGTATATGCCTCAGAAAGGGCGTCTATTAGAGCGGTCATACATTTTAAATTTAGTCATATACCGGCTCCATAAACTCTGGGCGCTGATGCTGAAATGGGGGACACACAGCAAACTGCAGCAAATCTGTTTTGAATATTGTCTGAACTGATTGTCAAGTAGGCCTAAACTGGCTGCTTACACAGGCAGGTAGGCTACTCCTACAAACTGGAGCACCCGACGGGGAGCGCTGCATAATTAAAACGAAACATTCCTGGCGAAAAAAGGAAAGCCGAAAGGAAAACTGAGAAACCTGGTTTAAACACAGAACTTTTTGAAATAAAATTTGTAATCTGCTTGAAGGATTGAAATTTTATCTCTCTCAAACGGTTGCGGAGCAATGAAATTAAACTCACCCAAACACATCTCCTGAAATCAGTGTAACCGTCGCCCGGTGCAGGCGCTGCCCGGTCCCCAAACTGGGAGAAAAGCAAAACGAACCAAAACAACAAAAGCGAAAAAGAGGGCTTTTCTCGGGCGTCTTCCTTAATGCATTATCGAATGCATACAAAAAAAAACCCCGCTTTCCCTCGGAATTGCACATTGGAAAGTCCCACATAAAAGGTGTTTTAGATACGGAGGTGGAATTAAAAAAAGAAGAAGAAGAAAAAGAGGATAAGCGAGAATGAAGAAGAGGGAGCTGAACGGAAAAGGCTCAAGGTCCGACAAAAAAAAAATGAAAAGGCGTTGTAAAAGAAAAATGAGAGAAAGGCGAATGAGGGAGAAGCAGCTGTGAAAGCCAGGAGGAGAAAGAGGAAGAAAAATGTGCGTCTCTCGGCCG